>NC_142496.1:6455735-6755735 GCF_965113065.1 Corylus avellana
TTTTTAAAGGTCATTACAAGGTTGATTCTTATGGAGCTAAGTTTTCTACTATGCTTCATTTTGTTAAAAAAAGATTCCTTGGATTCTGAGATGGCAATACCACCTCTCAGAGGACAAAATTCAAAGACACTGGTATATCAAATGGTGGGATAAATGCTCACTAAACGATTCCATTGTCCTTTCTGTTAAAAACATGGCTCACGCCCCCAAGGCCCTTCCTGCCCCAAAGGCGTCTGCTTTGTCCAATTTGTTAATTCCCCCCAGTGCTTTCTCCTCTCCAAAACGAGAAAAAGAAAGCTCCCCTATTTCCTCCCATTCGGCCTCTTCAAGTTCTTCAAAGAAGAATTCTTCCAAGAAGAAAGAAATTGTTGAAGCCCTGCTTGCTGCCCTGGAAAACTTAGATGATGATGAAGACGAGACGTCCAAACCATCCGCTGAGAAACCTATCCAGGTTCCACCTTATTTTGAAGACTCACAAGACTACTATCCCTACCCAGGGGTTGAAGATATGTGAAGGATTGGGCCCCTAACGGCCCTCAAAGTTCAGTTTTATCTAGCCCCTCAAATGGCTAGTTTTCTCAGTTATTTCCCAAAAACTGGTTCCATAACAACCAGTATAGTTCAGTTCGACAGAACTAGCCCCTGACGGCTGGTTTCAGAGTATTTGGTTCTCCTTGATCTTAGACGGATCACTGTTCATTTCTACTTGGAGTTACTGTGCAAAATCACTGTTCACTTTTCATGTCCGGACGACACGTGCAGGATCACTGTTCAGAAGCACTGTTCACTCACTGTTCAAGATTTGTCTGCCGACACTACAGTGCCGACAATCTACTGTTCCAGATTGATGCTTTTACTGTTCAGACTGGCGAAGACGTGCCTTTACTGTTTACTTTTTACTGTATGCTTTTGACCGCATGAACGCGGCTCATGATTGTAATATTACTGTTTTTGCTTTTGCTCAGCCTATATAACGGGCTCCCCTCCCCCTTTGTAAGGCAGAGGTTATTTGAGAGGTTCCTTGAGACACTCTATCCTCCAGCCATTCCCCTTCTGATTCTTCTTCTTCTTCTTTGTCCATTACTTCAGTAAGTCCTAACGCTTACTCCTGTAAAGGTTTTATCATATAATCTATAACGATTATCTGTTTTCTGATTCAAACTTATCAACTGCTTTAATTTCAGTTGTTTATTTTTATCAATTGTCATACCGCCATCTTGGACGGTTCTACTGCTTTGATTTACAACTGCTTATTTTCTGCATCTATTATCACCTCCCCTCTTCCCCTGCATCTATATGCATACTGCGCTTCCACCCCCTCGCCTTGGTATCAACTGCTTTACTCTTCCATTTTCTCAATATTTGTTTTCTTCTCAGGATCTCTCCAGAACTCCTGGACAGTTAGCTTTCAATTATTTCCCTGCTCATTTTCATTGGATTCCTGAGCATCCTCTGAAAGATTTATCATTTTTCACTGATATTCTAATCAAAACCAAATCCATCAAATTCAGGAATATTCCCAAGAAAGACAACCCTTTAACGGCTGTTGGGACTATTGCCTATATTGTCAAATTCATTTCCGTTGAAGAATGGGGTTCTCACCCTTCCTAGTCTGCTTTAGGCTTCTGCATCTATATGCATACTGCGCTTCCACCCCCTCGCCTTGGTATCAGAGCCGTAAGAGTTGTCGGTCTCTTTGCTGCCTTGATTATACATCTTCTCTCTTTCTCCCCCCCTGAGTGCATAGTCTTTCTCTTCTCCTTTTTATTTACCCCCTGTTAACCTTTCTCTGTGTCGAGATCCTAGTCTGCTTTAGGCTCCTCCACCCCGTCGGTACAGTTTCAAGTGACCACCCCGTCACCTCAGTTTGCGAACCTGTAAGTCCCGTTGAAAGCCCAGGAGAGGCGTGTTAGGGCATTAAGTAGGTGCTGAGGGCTAGGCCAAGGGTATGCGTCACCTGTACGGCAGGCCAAGGGTATGCGTTGAGAGTAGAGTTGTCTAGGAAGAAGCCTTTATACAGAGACTGTTTATACAGTGAGTGAGTACCTAGGATGAGATCCTTTAAGACTTCACCCAGTGAGTGATTTTGAGTTTAGTTTGTGTGTCATAATGTGGAGATCTAATTCTTCTGTTAGCTCTAATTCCAGTTTGCCACCGGACATGGTTAACTATGAAAATATTTTGGTTGATGGTGATAATGATTTCAGTAAGTGGAACATTCCCAAGCTGGACGCTAGGGATGTCTACAATACTACTTGGTTTCAGTCTTCTTTTAAGATTCAATATTCTGTCAAAACTGTTGAACAGACCTTTCCGGTCTCGGGTAATAATCAGACTATTACCTTGTTCAGCAAGCGTTTTGTTAATAATGCTCTTGCTAAAAAATACAGATTTTTGCATATTGGTTCTGTCCAAGTTGCAGTCAAATCATTGACTCGACTCAGTATTAATGCTTCTGTTTTGCTTTGTTTGCGTGATGCTCGTTTTCTTGATTTTAAAACCAGCATTATCGGCTTGATTCAGTCATCGTTATTTGGTGGTCCTGTCCACTTTGATGTTTTTCCAAATATGTCTCTGAGTTTAACTGATGTTCATATTCTGAAAGCACTAACGCTAAATATACTCACATCAGGTTATAATATGGAAGAAGGTAGCCATCCTGTTGCTATCATCTACCGTATTTATTATAAGTTGATGAAAACAAATCTTGATCCACGTGCTGTGATTAAGAATACAGGCGAATCGACTCTCTTGATTCAAAGTTCTACTCAGAATGCTCATATTAAAACTCCAAAAATGATTCGATGGGCTGAGATTGAGTTGCCCAACGAATGGCTTTTGGAAGGTGTTGCAAAACCTTCTCGAGTAGTTAACGATGCCTCTAATCTTGATTACATCCAACAGTATATGGATGGATCTGTTAAAATCAATTTTGCTGATTTGGGATATTCAAACAGAATTGAACGTCCCCTGTTGATTAACGAACGAAGGAATTCTTTTGCGGGTTCAACAACCTCAGAAGGACTCCGTCGTAGAGATAAAGATGTCGACGAATCCCTGAACGATTCTCCTCATCTTCATCCCACAGTTAATCCTGGTTTGAAACTCAAAGGAATTTCTACCGATTCCCAAGTTTCATCTGCTTTTTATTCTACGAAAAATCATCCCCTAACGGATGAGATCGTGGATCTCTTTCTCCTTCTGCTTCTGATTTTGTTGCTCCCATTCCCTCGGATTTTCCCCATCAGTGTAATGTAATCACTGCTCATATCAGAGATTTCTTCTCTGTCATTGATTGATCTGCTTTGAACAAAGATTTTTCTTCAAAAGAAAATCGTGAGTTGCGGCATGCTTACCGTGCCAAATATTCTCAAAAGGAACGAGATCGTATCAAGGTCAAATGGGCCGAGACTATGATCGAGTCCCAAACTCACATTTTGTTTTTTGATTTTCTTCAAAAACATTTTTCGGACGAAAATGATTTGAATGTTGTCAAAAAGAAGTTTGTCAAAGAGGATAAATCTGTCATCAGATCTTCCCATCCTCCCACTGAAAACACTCTTCTTGATGTCAACAATATGGTTGCTAAGTGTTCTCCTTTCAAAACTCATGATAAGGACCCTATCACTAACGATAGGAGAATCATCGAGCAATTTGAAAACACTTTGGTTTCTCTCCCAGATTTGTCAAAACTTTCTTATCAAAAGACTTCTCAAGAAAACCTTGAGAAAATTGACAAATTCCTTTCTGAGTTTTCTAGAGATAGTGCTAGTTCTTCTGAACAAGACATTAGCACCAAAAACCAATCTCTTTCCGATTCTGAAAATTCCTCCCAAAAATCCACTGATTCTGACGTCAGAATTCTTGAACAAAACTTTGGTAAGATTGATATGGAATCTAACTTCCCAAAGATCTTTAACGGATCTGTCAATCCTACAAAAGATTTTGAGCATGCTCTTCTTAATAGAATCAACTATGGTTGTATTAGTACTTGTTCTGTTCTAACTAAAAGCGAAGAACAAAGCAATACTAAAACCTCTCCTGAAAAAACTTTGGAAAAATTTTCAAAACAAAAATCCAAAGAAGTTACAGTCTCGGATTTAAAATATGAGATTCGTAACATCAGGAAAGAAATGGTCGATTTAAAAAAGAATAAGCATCTCCCTATCCCTATTTTTGAAAAAACCCATTTTGTTAATTTAATCAACAAAGTGGTTCCTCCCAAATGGCACTCTAACGTGCATATCATTGTTTCTCCTAATTTTACACTTGATGTTATTGCTTTAATTGATTCTGGTGCTGATCTGAATTGTATCCAAGAAGGATTAATTCCCAGCAAATATTTTGAAAAATCCACAGAACGGTTGCATTCAGCCAGTGGAGAAAAGTTAAATATCAAATATGAATTAAACAATGTTCATGTTTGTCAAAACAATGTTTGTTTTCACATTCCTGCTGTTTTGGTCAAAAACATGGCTGATAAAGTCATTCTTGGTTTACCTTTCATTGCTATGCTTTACCCTATAACAATTGATGACACTGGTGTCTCAACTGTTAAGATGGGTTTTGAAGTTAAATTTCCTTTTGCTCATGAGTCTGAAATTGATAACGGTTGTTTAAATTTAGTTTCTGCTAAGCATAAACAACTCAATTTCCTCAAACAAGAATTAAGGTATAAAAAGATTGCTGAACAGCTCTCTGACGAGCTTCTACAATCAAAAATTGCTGCTTTCAATACCTTGATTATTGACTCTGTTTGTTCTAATCTTCCTAATGCTTTTTGGCATAGGAAAAAGCATATTGTTTCTTTACCTTATATTAGAGATTTTTCTGAAAGCAAAATTCCAACTAAAGCTAGGCCTATTCAAATGAATGCCGAAACTTTAGAGTTTTGTCAAAAAGAAATTGCTGATTTGCTTGCTAAGGATATTATTCGAAAGAGTAAGTCCCCTTGGTCCTGTGCTGCTTTCTATGTCATGAAAAATGCTGAGTTAGAACGAGGTGCTCCAAGGTTAGTCATTAACTATAAGCCCCTCAATGATGTTTTAGAATGGATTAGGTATCCTATCCCCAATAGGAAGGACCTAGTCAGTCGTCTAAACGACGCTGTTGTCTTCTCTAAGTTTGATTTGAAGTCAGGGTTTTGGTAGGTCCAAATTAAGGATAGTGATAGGTACAAAACGGCCTTTACTACCCCTTTTGGTCACTATGAATGGAATGTCATGCCTTTTGGTTTGAAAAATGCCCCGAGTGAGTTCCAGAATATCATGAACGATATTTTCAACCCATTCAGCCATTTCACTATTGTTTACATTGATGATGTTCTTGTTTTCTCAAAGTCCATCGATGAACACTGGAAACATTTGAAATCGTTTCTAGAAACCATTCGATATAACGGGCTTGTTGTGTCTGCCAAAAAGATCAAACTCTTCCAGGATAAAATCAGATTTCTTGGATTTGATATTTCTAAAGGCCAAATTCGTCCTATTGACAGGGCAATTCAGTTTGCTGATAAATTTCCTGATGTCATCACTGAGAAATCTCAACTTCAAAGGTTTCTTGGTTCTTTAAATTATATTGCTGATTTCTATAAGGATTTGCAAAAACATTGTAAACCTTTATTTGAAAGGTTACAAGGCAATCCTCCCCCTTGGACTGATATCCATACTTCTCTTGTCAAAGATATCAAACTCCATGTCAAGACTCTCCCATGTTTAGGCATCCCTTCTGATAATTCTTTCAAAATTGTAGATACTGACGCCTCCGATATTGGCTTTGGAGGAATCCTGAAACAGGTTGTTTCATCAGAATCTAACCCAGAATCTTCTGAACAAATTGTTCGATTCCATTCTGGATCTTGGAATTCTGCGCAGATTAATTATAGTACTATTAAGAAAGAAATACTTTCTGTTGTTTTGTGCATTACCAAATTTCAGTCCGATTTGCTCAATCAAAAATTTCTTTTGCGAATCGATTGTAAATCTGCTAAGTATATTTTGAAAAAAGATGTTGAAAATATTGCATCAAAACAGATTTTTGCCAGATGGCAAGCTATTTTGAGTGTTTTTGATTTTGATATTGAATACATCAAAGGATCAAACAATTCAATACCTGATTTTCTTACCCGTGAATTCTTGCAGTGCCACAATGGCCAGCAACAAGGAAAAGGAAAAGGTTAACCCTGTTTTGAAGCCTTGTCCCTCCATCCCACTTGATCAGATTCCCCTTGATTCCTTGGTGAACCTGTAACCCATACTTCATGTGTTTTTGGGAAATCCCCACTTATTGTCCAGTCAGATTCTTCTGCTTTTCATGAATATATTCCTCTTGCTTCAGATTCTCAGACGGAATCCAGCTCCCAATCTGGTTCTCAGACGGAACCAAGTTCTAATCCCATTGTCTTATCTTTCCCATGGGTTACTCTTCCATTTTCTCAATATTTGTTTTCTTCTCAGGATCTCTCCAGAACTCCTGGACAATTAGCTTTCAATTATTTCCCTCCTCATTTTCATTGGATTCCTGAGCATCCTCTGAAAGATTTATCATTTTTCACTGATATTCTAATCAAAACCAAATCCATCAAATTCAGGAATATTCCCAAGAAAGACAACCCTTTAACGGCTGTTGGGACTATTGCCTATATTGTCAAATTCATTTCCGTTGAAGAATGGGGTTCTCACCCTTCTCAACTTCTTCCATCTTCTAATTCCCCAGTTTGCTTCTCATATTATGACTATGTCAATGCCTGGTTTCGCTTTATGCTTTACCAGAATCCTGAGTCCAAACACTTTTGGTTCATTACCTTCATTGAAGATTTCAATTGCCTTCTTCCCCCTTGGTTCAAACATTGGTGGGATTATTTTGGCCTAACAATTGATGTTCTTCCTGATCCTCTTGTTTATGCTTTTCACCTATTCTCTTCTCATGTTGCTTGTAAGGGCTTTATTGCCCATTACAACCCTATTTTTTCCCCCATGCTTTATTTTGCCAGAGAATTCAGAATTCCTTGGTTTCTGAAATGGAAATATGCCAGAAATCAAGAAAAAATTGAAAGACGCTGGTTTCAATGCAAAACTTGGACAATGTCTCCAAAAATTGGTCCCATTGTTAAAAAAGTTGAGCTCATGACTCGCAGATATGATGCCATAGTGCCATATTCTGCACCTACTCCTCCTCCAGTCCCCAAATATTGTTCTAAAAAGAAGCAATGGATTCAGACCTATATATATATATTTGACACTAAATGAATACTAATTGTTAGTTCTTGTGTTGGCCTAATTCAAATCTAAAATGCAGAGATTATTGTTTATGGGCTCAAACAGTGATATAGAATGCTTAGAATCAAATCTCCACCGTTCATAATGTAGATTCATATGTCATGAACGTCTCTGCAAAATTTCAGCTCAATCGGACCACAAACGCCCATCGATCGGAGCTGTTGATCAAGACTGGACAACATTTTCAAAATGCTGTTTCACTCATTGCATGCCGGGTCCAGACAGGCCTTCCCCGTGTCCGGACCGCAATTCCAGAAACCTTATTTTTACTCCGCAAGGCCGTGTCCGGACAGCCCATTAACCTGTCCGGAGACCCCGTACCTATTATGCCCAAAAACATGTTTTTAGTGAGCCTAGGTCTAGGGTTTGATGTACTGATATATATACATCATTATAGAAGAGAGATGCACAAATTTTTGCCCCCAGAGAGTTCGTCGGAGGTTGTGCTAAGAGAGATCATATGTGGTGAGCGTTAAATTGAATCTCTTAGAATTTTAGTTATTCCTTTAATAAATTATAGTTGAGAAGTCTATCGGAAGGGTCCGGTAAATAAGAATCACGTTGAAGAAGATTGTGAGTAAGGAGACGAGTTGTAAGCTTGTCGATCTTACAGAGCCAAGGTCTTGCAAAGGGTTGTAAGTGTTCCTAGTATCTGTAATCTCTGGATAATCTTTTGATAGTGATTTTCTGGGTTTGACTGTCCCGGAGAGGTTTTATTTTTAGATTAATTTCTAAAAGGTTTCCTCTTCGTAACCAAAATATATGTGTCTGCCTCTTTATTACTTTATATATTTTGGGTGATTGAATTGTTTATTACTTCATAGTATTAATTCCGCATAAATTGTGATAAACAAGTTTTTGGAGTCGACATAACATTTTTCACTATATATATATATATATATATAGTGTGAACGAAAATATATATATATATATATATATATATATATATATATATTTTCGTTGACACTAAATGAATACTAATTATATTTTTTTATACATTAATTTAATCTACAAACTTAATATATTTTTCATTCACTCCCTATTTTAATACATTTTTCATTGATGCTTTGACATCTCCCCATAAAAATGTCTACCTCCATCCCTCCCTGGTTACCTAATATTGAATTGTATATACAATTTTGACACAACAACAACAACACACACAGAAAAAACAAGCATTAATATTCCAACATGAAAGAAACACGAAAACATAGTTCTAACCTATGTTATCATCGAGAAAGAAAAAACAGAGACTTAATTGGATAATATACGGTCACCTCCCCGAGCACCCAGGAGAATGACCCACACTACATTCATTCATTACAGAAGAACCTTAATTAGAAACCCAATTTCATATACTTCCACTAATCACTTCTCCCTGCGCAGACGGCAGGCCGATCAGCTAGCGCCTCCTGCTCGCCGGCTCCTTTTGTGAGTTGAAGTACACCGTCGCCACCGGCAAACCCAAATCGAGCTGGCCGGCAAAAAGGCGGGTACTAAAGTTTGCACGAGAGCCTGGCTGATCCACAAGTCCCAGAGGAGCCTTCTGCCGGAACAGCACCAATATGTACCGATGAATTCCGATTGGTGGCCGTGGCCCCACATATGGCAGAATCTCCTTCCCTGATGAAAACCAGCATTTGTAAAACTCATGTAAAATAACGCCACGTGGGCTTCTACATGTTCTCCACGTGGAGGGGCTTATGAAATGCCACTTGGGATCAAAGAAGGCAAGGTGACTATGACAATTGACAAGTGGCAGCAAACGTGTCACTAGTGGATTATGTGCCAATCACGTGTCATCTAAAGTCATTCATGCAAGACAAAAGTTAAAAAATATGTAAAAACAAAACTGATATTATAAGATTCTTACAAGATTTTTAGAAACAAAAAAACAAAGCATATATAATATTTGAAACGTTTACAAAAAAAAAAAAGTTTTGCCACGTGGCGAGAGCAGCATAAAGGGTGGTGCCAGAGCATGATATGTATTTTGGCTGATTCTGCATATTTTTGCGGCTAGAGACAGTTGTTAATGAGCAATTGGTGTTGGCCAGAAATCTGAAACATCCGAAGACCAAAGACATGCATGCATGTTCATTTTTTCTAAGCAACTACCATGCATGCATGAATGTTGATTTTTCCTGAAAAAAGATTCTCTGTGAGCCTATGAAGGAAGGATGCCCACTGAGGATGTCAGTGCCATCCATATATGTCCCATGTACGTCATTGCAACATTAGTAATTTTTGAAAATATAAATGTTTTTTTTTTTTTTTGTCGTGATTTGTGAGTGTTTTGACTTTTTATGTAGGAAGAGGAAAAAAAAAATGGAAATGGTTAGCAAACACACCCTTAATCCTCTTGCAAAGCAGATGGATATATAAACAAAATTTATCAACTTAATTAATGTAGTTTGATTTTGAAATATGAGACTAAAGAAATTTATAATCAGCTTGCATGCATTCACGCATTCAGTTGTGGATGGAAAATATAATTGCATTTTTGCTTGTATTTTCCCAAGATCCAAACAAAGACTAGAGATCAAGTACTCTTGGTTTCTATACCTCTAGTTGGGTTAGTTCCACCCGGAATGTCCACCACAATCCTACAACCACAAACACACTTCATAAATGAAAAATATTTTGACCATAGGTTAAAATGAAAACCATAGCTTAAAAAAAAAAAAAAAAAAAGAATTAAGTGACCAACCAATGGACCCATTCTCTCATGGTGGGCTCGCTAGGGCTGGGAGCATCAGGATCAATCATCACCTGCATAATCAACATTAATATAAGCAAGATCACTCATGCATGCAAGCTAAAAGCTAGGTTAGAGAGAGAGAGAGAGAAGACCAGAGAATATAGCTCGTCTGAATGCCCAGAGAGTGTCATTTTCGGAGGATTGACAGCCATTGAAGGCTTGATATCACAGCCATTTGTCACGTGCTTGGGGCCAAAGTAGGCAGACATGTTGACGGTCGGAACAAACATGTCTACAACATCACCAATCACTCGCCCCACAACAAGCGGATCGACGGAGGCAGCCATGAGAAAACGAAAATAACAAATAAAAAAAAATTAATAATAATAATAATAATTAGAGGCTTTTTTATGGCCTGAAGGGAAGACATATGAGTGTATATATATAGTGGAAGAAAAAGGTAAATGGGATTCGTGGATTTTGTGTAATCCAATGGTGCATGCATAGGCCATCACAAAGCTTAGATGCGCAGCGATCAACACGTGTGAGGCCACTCCATACGCAAAACCACCATCCTTTCTTTTCCTCGTTACAAATGGCCGCATCACAGCCCTCCGTTTCCACCATCACCTCACAAAGTAAGAACGCTTAATTAAGGGCGGGCGTCGTCATGCACATCACCTCAAGATAAGCATGAATTAAAACTACAGGCCAAAATATATAGGCTTCGTGGGGCCCAGAGGATAAAAGAAATCAGTGCCTTTTAGAGCAGGTACAGGTTGTTAAGGCGGACCTTGATGCACTACAGCGCAGCTCTCTCTGTAACTTCCATTTCTGTGGCTTTGTTCTTGATTTAAGGAGGTAATAAAAAACTGGTCTCAAAATGACCTGAGAGATTCTCTTCGGGGAACTTCTCTTAAGTGTGTTTGTGCTTATCTAATAGATGGTTCGAAATCTTCTATCAGCCGTTGATTACTACACAAGAGGATTCAATCACTTCCACTGGGAAAAAAAAGATGTCAGGAAGTGCGGTGCAGAAGATTATGTCCATTTTCCAATGGGGGCCCAGTTCTGCAGCAGAAAGAGCGCAGCTTGTTTTTCCTTCAGCCAACACCAGCATGCCACGTGCTACAAGGATAAGTGTTTTTTCATTTCTGGGCCCACTATTTAAATTATCAATTTTTCAAAAAACTTAAATTAATAAGAAAGGTGTAAATTTAATCACTTAATAATTATTCTCACTCACATGTGGGCTAAAACTTTCTTTTAATATGTAAAACCCAACACGTAGAATATTTAATTTAAATGTGGTGAATTTATGAAGTTAACGTTTGATTCAGGACCTCTAACTCTGATATCGTGTTAAATTATCGTTTATCCCAAAAGCTTTACTAGTTATCCCAAAATATTAAGCTAATATGAAGATGCAAATTTAATCACTTAATATACAAGTGAAACAAATTTAATATGCAAATTTTAAGTACTTTTTTTTTTTTTTTTTTTTTTTGACATGTCCGCACAAGAGGGGAGAGGAGATTCGAACTAGTGACCTCCATTTCATTAAATGTGGTCTCAGTCGATTGAGCTACCTCTTGGAGACAAATTTTAAGTACTAGTTATCACACAAGGGTTGTAATTTATGAAACAAAGCCCAACTCATTAAGAGAGAACTCGATAGAGTTATAATATACAATCATATCTACAAGTGATTTTAAGAATATGTGAAGTCGTTATACGGGGAATAAGTATCGTCTTCATTTTAAATGTATGCACTTTATAATTCATTAAGATTTAAAATTGATGCATTAAATGGTTAATATCATGTCAATAATGAAATAGAAGAGCCCAAATTTTAAATGAATCAAAACTTGACTAAATTGGTCCCAATTACTCTTCGAGGCGGAGTGGAAGAAGAGAAGATTAATCTCGAACGAGAAAAACAATCCAATGTCTTCGAAAGAATTGAACGAGGAGCTGTATGAGATGAAATTCTCTTGTACAGTTCTGTGGAGTGGTAATTAGGGTGACTTAGAGAGCATCACAAATGAGCTCTTTTTTTTTTTTTTTTTTTTTTTTGGTAACTTCACTTTAAACCCCTGAATTACCACTCGATTTGACAAGTTCCCTGAACTTCAAGCTCATGCTATATCACGGGACACAGGCGTCAAGCTCGACACCCAAAAAGAAAAGATAGAAAAGTCTGGCAAAAAGAAGGTGCCTGGGGAGGCGGCAGAGATGACGAATCAATCGGCGATTCATTGCCAACGCATGGACGATGGGGTGGGGATCCTGTGGAAATAGATAGAGACCACTGCTACCCGATTGGGCAATATGGGTGGTCCTAAAGTTTGTCACCGTCAACCAACTCCACGCTTTGTGGATGAAGATAACGTGATTGTCGTTCATAGGGAGCAATCTGAACAACAGAGGGCGCGGATGGAGGCAGACATGCCGCGACAAGCCAACTTGACTGTTATTCGCGAGCCTCAAATTCATTAATCAAACCCATATTCGGTGGAGGAGGAAAGGGAATATGTGGATGAAGATTTTCAGGAATCTAAGTTCCTTAATGAAGAGTTCAAGTATGAAGATGTTGAAGATCCTTCACAATGATTCGTGGATTGGGATTCCCTACCAACCTATGATTACGATGTCAGTGAGGTAGATCCGAATGAAAGACCTTTGCCATCCGACCTAGAGGAAGAGTGCGAAGAAGCTATGTTTTCTCCTATATTTGGCGGCCTCTACCCCGAGGAAGATGACCCATTGGAAGAGGAGTAGATTATGAACAGGCTAAAGAAGACCTTCCAAGTGAAGTGCCTAATTTTAGTGATGAACAATTATGTTGTGTTGATTTCCTTGGTGTAGACAAAATCTTGTCGGATTCTCGTAACCATGACTCTAATGAGTTTTATGCGGATGAGGAAAATTACATGTTCACAAGGAAAACAACGGTTGACCCATTCTTGAGTATCTTCATGGCATATGAAAGGGAAAATGAATGAGAGAGGTATGACAAGCCCGAAATATTGCCAAGTGGTGTGTGGGGCCTTCACGACAATCATCAAGGTATGTCGATGATGAAGAGCATCATGTTTATTGTGGGGTATTTCCTTGTCTTGATTTTGAGGAAGGGCGAATGGAATAAGTTGACAAGGCACCCAAAGAACCGTGGAAAGAACCAACCGGATTTGAGGACGAATTCTCCCCAACAGGGGGAGAATGATGTAAGGTGAAAATTAAACCCTACGAACTTTAATGTTGAGGATGTGAATTCGATGGCGAATTCTCTCCAACCTGAGGAGGATGATATAGACCGGAAAGTTAAGGATTCCATAAAGAAGAGCGATAATTAGGGAGAAACTAGCACCTGACAAGTTCTACTAAAAATGTCATATCTAGAGTTTCAGACCTACGATTGGAGCAATCTTTGAAGTGTTGGAAAGCGAACTCAAGGATCTACAAAGTCATGGTACACGAGAGTTTGCTAATTTCGATGTTTACTAGGTCAAAAGGACGTCCATTCGTAGCTCGTTCACAAGCCGTCCAAGCCGTCCGAACGACTAAATGTTATTTTCAGTTTTTCATTGTCTTACGCACTTTCCTTTCAATTTTAGGAGGGTCCATCCGAACGGGGATTTGTCCCGTCCAAACGGGCTTCGTAGAATTACAATAACCGACTTTATTTCATCTTTTATTAGGTTTAAGATTTTGGGGGTCTATAAATACATGCTTATAACCTCTAGAAACACAAATTTGGTTTATATATGATTTTCTTCAATAAGAATACTCATGGTTGAGTTTCTTTTGTGTTTTTTCCTTAAACCTTAGATAGCATCTATTGTTTTAAGAAGCTTTTTTTGATTCATTGATAGTCTCATAATCATAGAAGTATTTATCCCGTTCCTTAATGCTGTTATTCGTTGTAACCCAGTAAGTCACGTTGCATTAATACCCCTGATATTTTTTTATAAAATTTCAAATTTACCCTTAATTTCAAATTAAAAATTAAAAAAAAAAAAAAAGAATCACAAGGTGACCCACGGTTGGGCCACCTTATGACCATTTTTTTTTCAAATTTTTTTTTTAATAAAAAGAAAATTGAAGGGTAATTTTGTCTTCTTAGGGGCTTTGACAGCAAAAATTGACAGAGGGGGGTAAATTGACTGTAATTGAAAGTTTAGGGGTTCAAATTGAGAGGTTTTGAAGTTCGGAGGAGGGGCTTATCAAATCACGTAATAATTCAGGGGTATAAAGTGAAGTTTCCCAATTTTTTTATATTTTTTAAACAGCACCAATGAGCTCTTTAAAATGTACATTTAGCCAAAATTTAGAGAAGAATCTAAAAAGCACATATTTATCAAGCTCTCCATCATTTCTCCAAATTAATTCTTGCCGGGATCTCTCTCCATATTTGATGCTAATTTTTCTTTAACCATTCATTATTTTATTACTTTCATTTTTTTCTCTCTCTCCATATGTGAACTTGGAAGTCCTCTTTACTTTTTTTTTTTTTTTCTTTGGTGGTTAGTTTCAACCAACTAACAATCAATAAAATAAAAAAAAATTTAATTAAAGTACTAGAGAAGTATTTAAAGTCGGTGCATCAACTGTAGTATCATGTCCAACAGTTGATGCACCGACTTTAAATCACAACTATAAAATAAATGCTATTTATTTCATTTGAAAATATAAATTAGACTCCAAAATACACCTAGAGGGGGTGAATAAGGTGTTTAATAAAAATAATGCAAAATTAAAATTGAGAAGCATGCAACAATCAATTACCAAAATATGTAAACCAATAAATCAAAGAGACACCAATATTTTGGAAATGAATTGGAAACCTTTGAAGAACTTTTCAAAAAGAAAAACCACCACGAGGCAACCAAACCCAGGAAATCATGCACTATAGAAGAAGGAAAAATTACAAGTTATTTACACTGATAAAACCTTTGAAGTTGAAACAAACTCGTTTAGACAAGTGACCATTCTTGTCTTCTACCTCAATAGTTCCCCTTGAGCCTATGGAAACTTCTTCTATTGATTTACCATGTCAGAACCTCTGACAGACTTCTTTGATTGTCGATGAAGAACAACTTATGAAATCACTTCAACACTCTAAGAGAAAATAGCTCTAACGCTTTGAATCCTTAAAATTCTCTCTTAGCACAAAATAAAATGTTCCCTCTTACTTGCTTAGGAAAATCGTGCTATGAAGAGCCATATATATAGGAAACTAAGAATTAGGTTTCTTTGCTGAATAGGAAGACCCTAATATGGAAAATCCGAGGTAGCGTTCACACAACTAACGGTCTCGTTCTAACGCAACTAGGGTTTATATGAATTGAAACTGAAATTGGAAAACCCTAAAACGGCACGTGCCAACTTTTGTTCGGACGGTCCTAATAGCCGTTCAGACGAAGATAGGATAAGCATTCTTCTTGTGATGCCAAGTCCAAACCTATAGCGAATGGCCTTGCGAACGAAGCTCTCTAGATCTACTATGTGCATCTCCTGACAAAGGCCCAGGACCAATCCAAGACCCACCAGGGACCCGACCAAGACCCACCAGGGACCTGACCAAGACCCACCAAAGGCCCGATGTGTTAAGTATAAGCATAAGTATAAGTTATACTTATACTTATAATTTATAAGTATGCATATTTCTATAGGTTAATTAATATTTATATCTATATTATCATACGAAAGATCCCAATGGATTCTGGGTCTCGGCTCAACCTAAAGTAAAGGGCACCGCAGTGCATCAGGGCAATGATCTTGGAAATGCTTTTAAATGTGTTCAATTTATAGTTCATCTTTGACACCTCTAGATTTTTATTTTCACTTCTATAGCCGGATCTTCTTGCTTAGATTCTAGAGTTATTACAGCAAATGATACAATCATTTTGTTTTAGGTATTTGGATCAAGTGATGCTGTTGATTTTGTTCACAAATTATCGAAGATAAGATCACACCTTGCAGTTTCTTTCTGACAAGTCAATTAGTAAAGCAGCACTTTGACTTACTGTGGAACTTGAAATCTATTGTGTAATTGGTCCCATCTGATTGAGTGGACTTGTTTTTCTTTATGCTTATTTAATATCTAGCTTATTAGGTTCTAATTGTCTTCATTAGATTCTATTTCTGTCTTCTTCAAGTCTATTTGTTCCAAGTTTAAAAAGAGGAAGAAGAGGATGAAGAGGAGTGTGTCATTATTCCCTTATTACATAATTTGTCTTCAACAACTATGTTATGAGATGGATTAATGCCATCTGCATTGGAGACAGAAGTAATTATGAGTTTATTTTTGGTTATTCCCATATATAATTTGAATATAGGCTTGTCTTTTCCAGTGGAAGCCATTTACTGTTCAAAACTGCTTTAAGTGGTTTGGCCTGTTTCATCAGTGAGCTATCCATACTATATACATAGTTTTCCACTGTTTTGGTGGACCACAATTCAAGTGGGCATCATATGTCATGTTCTGTTTAGGAAAAACAGAATTTGGCCAACCATGTTGTTTTATTTCACAATTGGTATAAAGAAATACTGTCTAAATTATCCTTGAAATTAGGAGCCACATAATTTAGAGGGAGGGTTTAAGAAAATGTTTCCAGGAACTGCTTACCATGCATTGTTTCTTGTAAATAATCCATTTTTGTTAAGCTTTAACTCAAGTTATTTATGTCAATCGGTTACGTAGAAGGCTTACATTTGTTTGACAGGAAGGGTTACCCGTCACTGCAGTATGCCGTGGTCTTATAAAGGAACTTGTTCATGAGTGGCACTGTAAAGACAACTTCGCTGCAATTGTCATTGTTTTCAAGCACATGTAATTCCAAAGGCTCCAACTTTGCTCTAGTAGAAATTTGTTGCTAATTGCTATTGATTGCATTAAAGTTTTGTTTCTTCTCAATTATATAAGTTCTGCAGACATTGCTCTTGATTATATATTATTGTCAAATATTTTTGATGACTTGCTCAGTTTTGCATACTCGGTAGAATCAGACTTTGAATGCTGTTGTATGAAGTAGATGCCCCATGGTTCAAAAAGTTGAAATATCTAGTGATGTGTTTAGTAGTTACATTTTTTTTTTCTCTCTTTTTATGGGTGGTGTATAAGTATAACAATCATTTGTCTTAGAATATATATTTATATTAAGTTTATTTTCTTATAAGAATATTTCTCATTTAGGTTTGATTGTAATCAAATCTTTTATATTCTCTGTGTAGGGTTTATTTGTGTTCTAGAGCTTACTTGCTTATTACTCATAATCTTTCTATAAATAAATAAAGACGTATGTAATATTGTTTAATACATACTTTAATTCAAGATGTAGCCATTACTTTCTATCCGATTTTGCCTATCTTTTTCATATTTTATTTCATATCATATATTTCTTCAATTTGGAACAAATCAATTAGTTGTTTCATCTAGTATTGTTATTGTCCTTCAAGGACCGATTGTACATTTTGTTTAGGTTGGGTATTGACCTTGAAGTAGTTTTGGATTTGGACCTATATTGGCGTTTAACTCAATACAACTTTAACACAAAATTCTGACTACTTTGAAAGAGCGGCATCCTTTAATTATAATTTACTCACAAAATTTCAACATGCTTTCTTCATCGTTAAACTACTGATTAAGGTGTAACAACAAGCATCCAATAATCCTAATACAATTCAAGCACTAATTATAAACTTAACACTAAACAAAAAGATAAAGATTAGAGTGAGATTACCCAAACCCTACCCCTTACAACCCCTTTCTTACCCAAACTAGACATTAGCCAGGTCTTTTGTTGTATCCTTTGTTGACCTGCATTTGAAATTGCACAACTTCTTCACCATCTTCACCATCCAAGAGAGTGGACCAATTGTGTGAATCATACAAATAATCACAACCGCTCTCATCCAAGTATATACCAACATAAGAGACCACAAGCTAATTCTATCAAAAATATTGCATGTAGAAAATGGACAACTTCATCATAAAAATGTGGCGGGGTCACCAAAATCAGTACCCACATATAGGTAACTGTCATGGACGCAATTGAGATGGTCATGACTAAAGTAAAAAACCATATAAAGATGTTGCTTGTAAGAGGAAATCCGCTGACGACCAATAGTAGGTAAAAATATGGATAGGCATAAGCAAAAACTGAGCTGCCGGTGATAAGTGCTAACATATATGTATTTTAGTCCCTTAACTTATATTTGTTAATTCCTTAGTTTTGTTAGTTTGTGCTATTTTATTTCTTTTAAGTGTTTTCTATGTTTTTGTAGGCTTTTAGAAGAAAATGAAGCACTTTTGGTAATGTTTGAGCATTAAAGAGCAAATTTGGGAAAGCTAGAAGTTCTAATAGTACGATCGATCTCAGGGGACCTGCGATCAAGCGCACTACCATAGAGGTCCAGACGAGCGAGCAAGGCGTGTGCTCGTGCACACAAGGGGAGACTCGATCCCAGACATGCGATCGAGCGCACATGGCCGCGATTGAGCACACCCTTGCGCTGGAGGAAAGACAGTTGCAGCCAGACTTCTTCGGCTTCACATATTTTATATTTCCTACAAGCCAAACCACCCGTCATTGTACTTCAGGCCAAACGCCACCAAGTGGGTTTATCACAGCTTCACAACTAGCGGTTGAAATCAGAGTGGCCACTAACATTAATGTGCCACGTTTTTCGTCCACCCAATTGGATACCATTACATGAAACAATGAAATATCTTCTTTTAAGACGTTCATATATAAATAGATAGAAAAATATATATGAATGTATTTCTATATTTAAAAGAAGAGAAAAAAAAAAAAAACCTCATATGGTCCTTTCTTTTGTGAACATGTTCTCTGGTCACCTGCATTTGTCCTGATTTTAGAAAGTCTTCATAGACCCCTGAGCACATTTTGACATTCTTCTAATCAATTATTGCTGCTTGTTGTGGAAATGTGTATGGTTCAGCATAGGTTGGGGATCTAAGAATTTGGTTATATGTAATATGCTTCTCAATGAAGTACCCACAAGACCTTTAAGTTGTGCATGGTTAATAAAATATGAGATAACAAATATACCTGTTTACAAAATAGTTCATGCTTTAAAAGTCTTTGGAAAATTGGTATAGAAACAGAAACATAGAAATTACGAGTAAACTTCACTGCATTTTGTAAATCGATTATCAACTATTGGTTGATGATTGAGTGACTATTTTGAAAACCCCTTGCATTTTGTAAATCTATTATCAACTGTTGGTTAATGATTGGGTGATTCTAACTTGCGTTCAAATACAATAAGCACTCAAAAACTTCCGTTGAGCAAGATTAGCTTTCTTCTATTTATTTTTCTTTTATGTTTGAATTTCTTTGCAGAAAGCTTGAGGTGTATGATTGTAACCGTTAAGGAAGAAAATGGTATAAACTCAAAAATATGTTTTTCCCTGCTAAACTGGGTTATTGTAAATGTGTTTGATTGTTCTGTGCCCAATACTCAACTACAGTAAAATTTGTTCATATTGGAACTTATCATATTTAAAGAATATTGGTGTTTTTGAATCTTTTTTCTCACTTGTATCCCTTCATTAAGGGTGAGTATGCAATGGCCTTGTGACATTGTATTTGATTTTCTTCTATGAATAGAATTTTTTGTCTTTATTAATTTCTAATAGCTGCTGAAGCCCACAAGGACATAATTGATACCAAAAAAAAAAAAAGCATTTACCATTAGCGACGACAAGCCATCTCATGGGAGGTATTTTTAGTGACTAATTTTAACGAGTTGTCACTAATGGGTCTTTAACAACGGAGTAACAGCAACGACAGTTTTGGTCACTAATAGTCAGTGGCGACCACTTTATGGCCTTTTGTGATGACTTTTGAGTCGTCGTAAAAGACCATTTTTCTTGTAGTGATAATTGAAGAGCATCCAACTAGAAAGAAGAGTAGGACCAAGTCAAAAGGGAGAACAAAACTATATATAAGTTTATTTAAGGTATTTTAGTGACTACTTTTAACAAGTCGGCGCTAATGGGTCTTTAACAACGGAGTATCAGCAACGACAGTTTTGGTCGCTAATAGTCATTGGTGACCACTTTAAGGCCTGTTGTGATGACTTTTGAGTAGTCGCTAAAGACCGTTTTTCTTGTAGTGATAATTGAAGAGCATCCAACTAGAAAAAAGAGTAGGGCCAAGTCAAAAGGGAGAACAAAACTATATATAAGTTTATCTATTTAATTAAGTTGCATTGCCAACTCTAAATTACCACATCTAACATCTAAATTCATAACAGATGAAAATAGTCTCCACAAAAATCAAACAACATCCAAATTTGAGGCTAAATTCAGCAACGTACAAAAGCATATCAAAATTCTTTTGATCGATCATGACAGTTTTCCTCTTAGACATTAGACCAATCTACTGAGCGCTGCACCTGGATCCCTTATGAAATCCCACAACTTGTTCGCTATCTAGTAGAGTGGGTGAACTATGTGAATCACAAGAACAACCATAACCACTCCTATCAAAATATCTTGTAATTTTCGGTCAAATGAGCCTAATATAATTAGAATATGTTACGGGGTCACCAGAATCATAGCAAAGATATAGGTAAATGACATGGACACGACTGCGATAGTCATGGCTAAAGTCAAAACTGTTAAACTACCATTCATCCAAAAAGCTTAAGCTGATAGGAAGAGGTAAATTTAATCACTTAACCATTACTTGAACACTTTCCCTCACGTGTGGGGGCAAACTCCCTATTATAGATGATGCCCAATGACACCGGGCAGAACTTGGATTGTTCTGACAGCGTACAATAGCAACATAAACTAAGAATTGAAGATTGAAAAGGTAATTCAAGAAGAGAGAAAATAACAAATAAGGAAGAGAAGGTCCCTAATTACCCCAAATAAGCAAACAGATAAATAACTCTAAAAAACATAAATTTAATTGATAGTATAAACTGAATTGAAAAACAACAAAGACTAGATGCCTTTATATAGGTTAGGCACCTCGTAAATTAACAAGAAAAAGGAAAAGCAAACCTAATTGAAAAATGAAAACAAATCCTAATAGGAAAGGAAAAACCCAATCCTTATTGAAAAAGGAAAACTAAAACACACATGCATCATTAAAATAACAATTTTTTAAAATTCCTCCTGCGTCAGTCTCTCCAGATTGGAAAGAACTCGCACTCGAGTTCAAATCATCTTTTCCTCGATCTTTTGGATGTCCAATTAATCCCTTTTATCCTGTACTTCTCAACATCAGTGCAACTTGATACCGGAAAAGAAACAATTTACAACCCATCACAACATGACTGGGAATAGTAGTTTGAAAACTCTTCATATCATATTAAGATACTTCAATCTTCACACAGTATTCATTTAGCTTCTCAAATTCGTGCGGCATATAAATCTCCCAAAAATGATCAACTATTTCTTCCTCATTGAAAATAAAATTTTCCTCCACTTCTATGAGATCTTCATCGTCGACATATGTATCATAAGTTAGTGGAGAATTCCAATGCACGAAACATTGAGAAGGATCTTCAACGTCTTCCTCATATTGAAACTCTTCATCAACAAACTTAACTCCAAAATCTAAGTCTACATGTCACTCATCCCTAACACGTTGTTCCCGAAACAAAACAGGCTTGTGATACGGGTTCTCGAAATTGGATTTTGAATTGCGACCATCAATATCGCAATACATCTCCAAGTTTTGCGCCGCTAGACACTGGGTTAACTCCGCAAACTGCCTTTTCAAATCTTCAATCATTACGTCTTGTATATTGCACTCATGGTAAGGGGCTTCCTCATTCAGAACCTGTCCACGTCGACCACAACCACTAGTCATGAAAAACTAATGAAAAAATTCATCCCAAGAAGACGCTAAGCTCTTATACCAATTGACGTCAGGCAGAACTAGGATTGTTCTGACAGCGTACAATAGCAGCAGAAACTAAAAATTGAAGATTGAAAAGGGAATTAGGAAGAGAGAAAATAACAAATAGGGAAGATAATGTCTCTAATTGCCTCAAATAAGCAAACAGATAAATAACTCTGAAAGACATAAATTTAATTGATAGTATAAACTGAATTGAAAAACAACAAAGACTAGATGTCTTTATATAGGCTAGACACCTCCTAAATTAACAAAGAAAAGGAAAAGCAAACCTAATTGAAAAATGAAAACAAATCCTAATAGGAAAAGAAAAACCCAATCCTTATTGCAAAAGGAAAACTAAAACACATGCATAATTAAAATAACAATTTACTAAAATTCCTTCTGCATCACCCAACACGTAGAATATTTAATTTAAATGGAGTGAATTGACGAAGTTAAGATTCGATCCTAGGACCTTTAGCTCTGAAACTATGTTAAACTACCATTCATCCCAAAAGTTTAAGCTGATAGGAAGAGATAAATTTAATCACTTAACCATTACTTTAACAAAAACTCATATAAAAACTCTGCTGATAAGGGGAAATCCATCGATTAGCAAAACTAGGACGCACACAGATGCATAGAAATAGATGGTATTGCAACTTAAGAAATATAAGAAGGTTGCTTCATCAGAAGAATAAGATAAAACTAATTTACCGGCCGCCTTACATGTATTATCTTTAAAGCAACTGAAAGGATCTTCTTTCATATCTGCTGCTTGCCAAACGCCACCCAGGTTGAGAGTGTTGATCCCAGCTTGGAAAGCCATGGTTGCCATCACAGCAGCCACTACCACCAATGAGCCACATTTTTCCTTGATCCTATCTTCCTGGTACTTGAAGCGTTTAGCTACAAAACCCAACCATCCTCCACCAGTAACAATCGTTGCCTTTGGTAGGGAAGGATCTAGATTTGATCCAATTGGCTAATTGGACTGTGTCGGTTGTGCGTTGCGAACATTACCAGTACCACTACGATTCTCGGAGGCTCCATAGAGTTCTTCAACATCACTTTTATCCATCCTTGATCACTTGTGAATGTGAAAATGGAAAACTAAATGGCAGAGAAGGATGTTTGGTGATGAGTGGGTGAGTGTGGTGTGTTGATGAAGATAATAAATTGAGGAAGAGGAGAAGGGCGTTTTGGGAGGGGTGGTTAGTGATGATATGGTCCTTTTTGTTTAAGAGTAAATCATTCAAGTCTTATTAATTGATGAATGATCACGAGCATGAAACTCTTATATCACAGAGTAAAAGCTCTGATAAAATCATAGCCGAAGCTATAAAGTTACAAGTCATAAATACATACATAACAATCTCACATTCAAGATCTATCTATGATATCAAAATTCATCCTAAATGTGATGATATGGTCCTAAATGTGAGTGAGTGATGTGAAATGTGTCATGGTTTAAAACCATCCTCAAAAAATAAAAAATAAAAAATAAAAAATTGAAAATCAAAATCGTGCGTGCTTTAAACGTCAAAATTTTTCTAGTGTAACTATCTATCTTTATTAGCTTGTTTATTAACTATCTATTTTTACGAGCATGAAACTCTTACATCACAGAGTAAAAGCTCTGATAAAATCATAGCCGAAGCTATAAAGTTACAAGTCATAAATACATACATAACAATCTCACATTCAAGATCTATCTATGATATCAAAATTCATCCTAAATGTGATGATATGGTCCTAAATGTGAGTGAGTGATGTGAAATGTGTCATGGTTTAAAACCATCCTCAAAAAATAAAAAATAAAAAATTGAAAATCAAAACCGTGCGTGCTTTAAACGTCAAAATTTTTCTAGTGTAACTATCTATCTTTATTAGCTTGTTTATCTTCGTTTTCATGTGATATGTGAGTGGTTTGAATAGGTCTCCAAACAAGTGTACTCATGATTGCACCGATGCAGTTAAGGCCACTCCTAATGAAGGGATATTGCTTATATGCAGCTATTGCTTGATTTATACTTGATCCGCAAGACCTCATTTTCCTCTTTTATGTGCATGTAGCTCCAAGGGAGCATAATAACTTATAATAATAAAGATACAAATTCTCATTGACCACTTTCTTGGTTCAATTTATTTGTTTGTGTGCTCATATACTAACTGGCATTTTTTTAATAATCTAAAAAAAATATGTAAACGACTTAGGGTTAGGTATCAGTTAAATCGGTTTCGATAGAATATTTTTGCTTACCAAATCGGCTAAGTCCATTAAACTGCTTAAATTGGCTCTAGGCATTGCGATGGGATGGGCGTTCAGCCTGCAGTGGCGACAAATCACCCCCATAGGGCTTGCCGTGGTGTAGGTGCTTTGCTCGAGATGCGGTGATAAGATAGGAGCCTACTTGGGCATTATTGCAGGTGAGGGGCTTGAGGCACGGTGATGAGACAAGAAATTATTGATGGGGGTCAAGGTGTTAGGATTAGACGGGACTGATGGTCCGTGTTTTCCTTCATTATTAGCCCTGTCAGTAGCTAATGATCGTTGCTGTAGGGATGCAATGAGCTTAAGAGGTGCTAAGAGTGGTGACCTTCGCCTGATCAAGAGGCGATTCAAGGGGCCTTGATGGCGAGAGAGAGCTGGATACGATGGGCTGCCAAGGGGTCACGAGACGAGACTCGACCCTTGTTTTGTGCAAATAAAGGCCTTTTGTTGGCGAGTCTAGGTGGGCCGTAGCTTGAGAATGAGCATGTATTGGGATTATTATGTCCCAACAAAATGAATTGTTCTACCTAGCCTGCGATGTTGGGTCTCTCACTATCCCAATATCGTTTGTATCTCACTTTTATCAATCGCTATAATGAATTGTTCTACCCAACCTGCGATGTTGGATCCCTTACTATCTCAATATCATTTGTATCTCACTTTTATCCATCGCTATGCCCCCACTCCACCCAATCGCTTATGAGACTTCCATGTAGAGAAGGTCTGTCCAGAATCCAGATAGGTTAGGTGAGCTCTGTGTAACGCATCTTTGTTGAAAGATGCTAAATGCTCCTGCAACTGCAACACATCAAGTAACCATATGCTTAACAAAAATGTCTGAACAGGCATGTTGTTTTAACAAAATGTCCTTCTTGT
Source organism: Corylus avellana (assembly GCF_965113065.1). NCBI lineage: Eukaryota > Viridiplantae > Streptophyta > Magnoliopsida > Fagales > Betulaceae > Corylus > Corylus avellana. The sequence continues at coordinate 6,480,753 of NC_142496.1, forward strand.
GAAAGGAATGAGAAAACAAAAATGTCCTCTTTATTTATTGTTTATCCATACGACATCTACATTATTACTTTTTGATTCTCTGTGATGCAGTGATTGAACATGCATGATATTGATGGGAGAGGTGCAGACTGCCGACGATAAATACGACTAGAAGACGAAATGAAAGTAATCTGAAAATAGAATTATTTTATTATTTTACATTAAATTCATTCACCACCAAACCAACTTCTGACCAGCATTCATTTTTTTTTTTTTTGGTTTTCTATTAAATTAAATTTGTTTCCTTTAATCATCTGATTCCCTTCTTTAAATCTCAACCATCCAACATCCGATAATAATTAGCCCATAGGTAATAGTTAGAGTGAAATACTTAATTCTCTCATAAAATTTCATCATTTTATTTTTTGCTCTTTAGGATTTCATTTAGAACATAATAAGAACCTTTGATTTTGATAAAGATAAAAATGGTACTTCCATTAAAATTTCGTTCAAAACTTAACAGAACTTCACGTCAGTACCAATTAAATATCACCACGTGTCATGTAATTAATTTTTAATTTTTTTTTTAAAAAAAATTAAAAAATAAAAAATAAAATTGGGGGTGGCTCCTTGGCCATTTGGGGGTTGGCTGGGTGGCCACCCCCATCTGGCCGAGCCACCCCCATTTTGCCAAGGGGGTGGCTACGGCCAACCACAATTTTTTTTTAAAAAATATATTTTTTTTAAATCTTTTTAATTTTTTTTAAAAATAAAAAATTAATTACATGACACGTGATGACATTTGATTGGTACTGACCCGACGTTCCGTTAAGTTTTGAACGAAATTTTAATGGAGATACTATCTTTGTTTTTATCAAAATTACAGGTACCTCTTATAATTCAAATGAAATCTTAAGGGGCAAAAAATAAAGTTTTAATTAAAACAGATAAAGTTTTCCTCCAAAGAATTTCCTTCAACTTAGTATATAAAAATGACATATGTCCCTTAACATGTGAGATGTACATTTTTTTTTAATAGAAAGGACAAAGTTAGAATAAATTTTATTAAAAACTTATGTACATCTCACATGTTATTAAAAATAAGGATACATGTTATTTTTATAGACTAGGTTGAAAGAAATTTATCCAACCCAATTTAAAAGAAAACTTTGTCCAATTAAAACTCTATGGGAGAATTAGGTATTTAACCTTAATAGTTAACATTAGTTTTTCTCTTCAATAATACAGCTTACTGCTTACTGCCAATTATTTAGCTACAAATTGAAGCATTTATTTAGAGAATCTTTCAGGGTTAAAAAACCAAAAGAAATGATCTGGAAATTAATTGGCTTGGAGGGCTGGGTGGTGAGGTGGGCCAGACTCATTTAAAGACAATGAATACCATCCACTCAATAAAATACATAGTTGCTGATCTGGACAGCCCCTTCTCAATTTCGTTTTTGGACATTATTTGTGAATGAGACATGTTTGGTAACACACGCCGTTCTCTTTCTTTATACAATATTGTCTCTCCAATATTATGCTACCAATTCCAATGAACATGAAACTCTACCTTCGGGCCCCACCAGTTTTTTCATGCATGTCCATCAATCATGTACAATGTCTACTTAACAAAAACTATATAAAAAGTCGCCAACACTTTAGGCATTTCTACTGCATAAAAACTGTATGCACCCATAAACAGTTTTAATTTTTATGTCGTATCATAATACATTTTTTTTTAGTGTAAAAAAAAAAATTAAAAAAAAATAACAAATTAAGCCTTAATTCCTATATATATATATATATATATATATTAATCTATGTTATTGTCACAAAAATATGTGCCGTTGAAAAGTTTTTCATTTCTAACATTGTCAAGTATTCGTTTAGTGTAGCAATTTTAAAACGTGCGGTTTGAAAAAATAGTAATTTCAAAACATAATTAATGAAAACGCGATTTTTAAAAATATGATTAAATCAACCATTGAATTTAAGATGAATGTTAAATAGAATTATTGATAAAGTCAGGAATTACTATGCTTATTCACATTCCTGACAACTCCACGGTTAATAATTTCAACCTTCAGTTGTATGACTGAAAAATAATCCAATATCATCTAACTCTAAAGGAGTCACTAGCAATGGCTCTCAGCAACTATGTATTTTTCTTCCTTAATACTCCTGATAGACCCAGTTTGTTGGACAATTGATAGAAATACATTTAGATGATTGTACCTAAAAGATTTAATAAAAATAGTTCACCAGTTTAGTGCAATCGAATATGTTAAACCCGTGAACCTAACGTAAATATAAGTAGACCTTAGGTGGGTAAATTGCAATTTCTAAAATCACAAGTTAGCAAATAAAACTTGATACAATCCATGGGTGGATAAAGTGTAATTTTTCCTTTTTTTTCATATAGAAATATAGTTATTAGACTCTAAACAATGTGAATAGATATATATGCTGTTAGAAGAATATGAAAAGTTCATATCATGATATACATGGAAGACAAGTTTAAATAACACTTGGTGTAATTCTTTGTTACTATTATATTACTCAATAAACCCTTGGATTACATGTTATCCATAATGATTATGGAGGGACAATATATTCCAACAGGGGAATTAGTAGATTTTGCATCTCTTGGTCAGAAAACTATCGTTATGTAACCGACATTGTAGCGGTCACTGACACATGATTGGATAAGATCTGCTAAAAACTAAATCACAGAATTCAAGTCATTGCAGCAAAGTCCATAAAGGGAGCTAGTATTGAAAAGTTCCCAAGCAAATTTTTGGTTCAAAATTAGCCTTTTAAAGTACAGAATGAGGCAAATAGATTCAATAAGTCGGAAGAATGTTTAGAAAACTTTTTCAACACTCATGCAAATCTGTACTAACCATCCAAGCTAAGCCCTACATTGGTTCTTTACTAGGTGACATTGATCGAGCTTATAAGTGATTCTAGGAAGCTTTATTTTCATCTTGACTAGTCTTTTTGCAGTGACAATACAAATGTGAGTAGTGCTTTTCCTAAGCCATTACAAATAGTATCAAAGCAACCTAATAACACTATGTGGCGTTAAGACACTGAATAATATGAACCCTAATAAGGATGTCAGGGATTTGAGTGCGAGAAGTTGTAACACCCTAGAAAGTTAGTCCCCCATTGAGGATATTGATTGCCCACATGGAGTGGGTGAATTATAAAAGAGTTTATAAATGCTAAGCTTACATTGATTCCTAGTATCCCAAGTCAAGGGACTTTGCAACAAAACTTGGACATTCTAAGTTTAAAAAATAATAAAAAAAAATTGTTATGGAAGGAATTATTTTGAAGTAAAAATTGGAGGAAAGATACGAATAATCATAGCAGACTAAGTTAAACCTCCCCTGCCCACCAAAATTAAAAATTACTATCTTCACATCTTCCTCAAATCCAAGATTTTTCCTCACCTGCACTTCAAGGAAATGTTTCATACTCATTTCACATATTTTGTGCTGTAAAGCACACCTCTTCTCTGGATTTGTGTAATCTCCTTACGAAAAGGGGTGCATCAATAACATTACGAAATGGTGGCACTGAAAAATGAAAAGGAATATTTTAATACCAATTAGAATAAACATTCTACAACTTATTGGCCAAAAGAGCCGAGGCAGATATGCACACAGCTGTATAAAAAATAAAAATAAAAAGCTTCAAAGAAAGCTTCCAGAAATGTGCTTGAAACGAACATACTTAGGCTATAGCCCGGTAGACGGATTAGAAACTCACTATGCGCATAATCTTCAGCAATCTGCATAACTTTTTGTTAGATCATTTAGATTTGGCACTACAACATCAGTTATTTCCTATGCAAGATTAAATTAAAAAAATAATTGTTAGTTCTTGTGTTGGCTTAATTCAGTTCCAAAATGCAGATGCTACTGTTCATGGCTCAAACACTGATATAGAATGCTCAGAATCCAATCTCCACCGTTCATAATTTAGATTCATGTGTTATGAACGTCCCTGCAAAATTTCAGCTCAATCGGACCACAAACGCCCATCGATCGGAGCTGTTGATGAAGACTGGACAGGCCGGGTCCGGACCCCAATTCCCCGGGTCCGGACCTCATTTCCAGAAACTAAAATCTTGCTCCGCAAAGCCGTGTCCGGACCGCCCATTAACGGGTCCGGACCCCCCGTAAGTTTTAGGCCCAAAAACGTGTTTTTAAGTGGGTTAGGTCTAGGGTTTTGTCGGGGGTATATATACATCATTATAGAAGAGAGAGACACGAATTTTCACCCCCAGAGACTTCGTGTGAGGCTGTGCTTGAGTGATTATTTTGTTGTGAGCCAAATTGATTCCTCTTAGAGGATTTTTGTTAGTATTGATTGTGTGCTTAATTGAAGTCTATCGGAAGGGTCCGATAAAGGAGAATCACGTTGAAGAAGATTGTGAGCGAGGAGACAAGTTAGAGGCTTGTCGATCTTACAGAGTCAAGGTCTTGCAAAGGGTTGTAAGTGTTCCTAGTGTCTGTAATCTCTGGATAATCTTTTGATAGTGATTTCCTGGGTTTGGCTGCCCCGGAGAGGTTTTACTTTTAGAACGTTTTCTAAAAGGTTTCCTCTTCGTCACCAAAATCTTTGTGTGTGATTGTTCATATTTTGGTGAATGTTTGTTTTGATATATATCTGTTAATTCCGCATAAAATTGTGATATTTATCTGTTTAGAATTTTTCAATTGGTATCAGAGCGGGTTCACTCCGTGAAGGATTAAATTCCTGAGTGTGATCTTTGTTTCTTGTTTAAGATGTCTCAAACCCTTAACACTGTGCCTAATTTTGATGGATCAAATTATGGCTATTGGAAATCCCGTATGAGATTTTTCTTAAAATCTATAGACGTTTGGCATGTCATTGAATCTGGATTTAAAGCTCCAGATAAGCCGACGGCTGAGTGGTCTAATGTTGAAAAACAAACTCGTATGGCGAATGACAAAGCTATGAATGCTCTATGCTTGGCAATTTCACAAACTGAGTTCTCCAGAATTTCAAATTGTGATAGTGCCAAGGATGCATGGGAGATCCTAGAAACTACGTATGAAGGAACTAATCTTGTTAAAGCTTCAAAACTTCAAATGTTAGTTTCTCAGTTTGAGGATATTAAAATGTTAGAGGATGAGACATTCAATGAATTTTTTGGTAAACTTAGTGAAATTAGAAATTCCATGATAAATCTAGGAAAGAAAGTTTCTGACACTAAGCTTATTAGAAAAGTTATGAGATCCCTCCCTGAAAGATTCAGAATGAAGGTAACTGCTATTGAGTCATGCACTGATCTTAATACCATGAGGATAGAAGAGTTAGTTGGTGCTCTTCAAACTTATGAGTTTTCCTTGCCTCAACCTAGGAAAAATAAGGATATTGCCCTTAGAACTCTTAGGAAGAACTCTGATGAGTTATCTGATGAGGATTCACCAGATGATGAGGAACTTGCATTGATAGCTAGAAGGTATTTTAAGAATGAACATAGAATTTCCAAGAAATTTGGAAAACAAAAAGAGAGTACTCAGGGTAGAAATGAAAGAGACCCACGTGGTCCAAAATGTTATGAGTGTTCTGGCTATGGTCATGTGCAAAAGGATTGTGCTAACCTCAAGAGTAATAAGCCAAAAGGTCAAAAAGCTTTCAATATTACATTGAGTGACACTGATGAGGAAGAGACTCCTAATTATATGGCTTTTGGTGCATCTTATGATTCTGATGATTCTAATCAATCAGATGTTCAGTCTGCCCCTGATAATGAATCAAATAGGGTTAATGATCTTCAAAACTCCTTTAACAATTTAATGGAAAAGTTTTCTATGCTTAGAAATACTAACTTGAAAATTGTTAAGGATTTTAAGAATCTTGAGCTTGAAAGGGATAATTTGTTGAAATCTTTGAGTGATTCACATGTTGTTTGCAATACTCTCAAATCTGAAAATCATGTGTTAATTGCTAAAAATAAATCCCTTCAAAATGATCTGATTGCATCTAGAAATCACTTGAGTAAATTCTCTAGTGAAAAGCTTGATAAAATGTTGCATATTCAAAAGCAATCTAGCGACAGATCTGGCTTAGGATTTGATAAAACTGCTTCTTTGTCTTCTAACCGTGCTTCTACTTCAAAGACTGTTTTTGTTAAACCAGTGAAAGTAGAAGAATCTTCAAGTGAAGAAAAGCAAGTAGTTGCTCCGACTCCTCAAGGTAATAAAGGTAAGAAAATCTACATTGAGCCTCAAGCATCTTGCCCTACACCTAGAGTCATGCATCCTCCTAGGAAATTACCTTCACAAAGGTTTGTCCCTACATGTCATCACTGTGGCAAAGTGGGTCACATTCGACCTCACTGTTTTAATTTGAAACTTCATGTGCATATAAATAAAAATTCCTATTCTAGGAAAGAAAGTGAGGGTTTGGTCATAATGATGAGAGAAGTGCTATCTAGGCTAGATAAGTTTAAGCAAAGTCATAAGTCTAGACCTAAGATTTCTCAAGTTTGGGTTAGGAAGGATGATACCATTCACCCCTTGAGGGGGAGTGGTGATGATCTCACCTTATGTTAGGTGAGTCACCCACATGTCTAGGATTGTTTTTCATGCATATCTTTGCATATCCTAGAGCATGTTGTTTTTCGTTTTTCATTGCATTTTTGTTTTATTTTGTTTTGAAATTGTATTTTGTTTGTGTGCATTTCTTTTGTGAAAAATAACAAAAAGACAAAAATATTTTACTTTGGTTGTTTTTTTTCTTTTTTTTCTTTATTTTGTCTTATGCACCGAGATAGTTCATTAATTTCTCATGTTGCTTTTTATGAATTTAATTCCTTACGTCTTGGAATGTTCTTAATATGCATGAGATGAAAATTTGTGTCAATGAACTTGTTTTTGTGGTTACCTAAAGCCTGAGCTTATGTGGTACTTTTTGCCTATGCTTTATTTCTTGTGCACAGTTAAGCTTAAATTGAGGTTTTGTCTCACTTTATTTGTGAGGTCTGTTAGGTAGCCATATGAGGTTTTTGACTAGTCATATTTTTCAAATTGACCATATGCTAGTTGAACCTAGGGCTTAAAAATTCCTGCTTTCTCTGTTGTGATAAGCACCAAAAGTTTAAGGACACTTTCTCAAAGAGAAAAATAAACAAAATAGTGAAACAAATAAAATCAAAAGATCATATTCCAAAAGGAATTTATTTCACTGTGTCAAACTTGTGCAAAATATTTTACAAAGAGAATTGTATAGGATGAGAGTGGCTAGGCCTTAGTATGATAAGGTTTGACTTTTGATTTGATATACTTGTCAAAACCTCATGGTGGTGAAACTTTCTCCTCATTTTGTAAATTGAAAATTTTTCTCTTTGGATGGCTTACCCACACACCACATTGAATGGAACATTTTCTTGGCTTGGGTTAAGCAATATGAGTTTCTAGCCATTTCTAGTCTCATGTATATTTTGCATATTTGGAGCATGTTTGGATATTCATTGTGCAATACATGAGTCATTGATGTGTTATCATGTGTGTTCATTTAACTTTTAAGGGAGAGAAACATGCTTTGCATTTCCAGTTTCCTGTTGTTAATTGAGTCATACATTGAGGGGGAGTTTTGCTGATGTTTCTTTATAATCACGCATTCTACGTCATTTTTTTTATCATGAGTTTTATTTATGTCTTCTTGTTCTACATATGCCTTGATGTATTTTGTGAAGTGTTTCAAGAAACATGAAGACCTTTTGTCATTCTGTGACAAAAAGGGGGAGTAAATATGGGGAGATGATGGGATTGGCTCGACATTTTGGTTTTGTCACTGAATTGCCAAAGGGGGAGTTTGTTAGTTCTTGTGTTGGCTTAATTCAGTTCCAAAATGCAGATGCTACTGTTCATGGCTCAAACACTGATATAGAATGCTCAGAATCCAATCTCCACCGTTCATAATTTAGATTCATGTGTTATGAACGTCCCTGCCAAAATTTCAGCTCAATCGGACCACAAACGCCCATCGATCGGAGCTGTTGATGAAGACTGGACAGGCCGGGTCCGGACCCCAATTCCCCGGGTCCGGACCTCATTTCCAGAAACTAAAATCTTGCTCCGCAAAGCCGTGTCCGGACCGCCCATTAACGGGTCCGGACCCCCCGTAAGTTTTAGGCCCAAAAACGTGTTTTTAAGTGGGTTAGGTCTAGGGTTTTGTCGGGGGTATATATACATCATTATAGAAGAGAGAGACACGAATTTTCACCCCCAGAGACTTCGTGTGAGGCTGTGCTTGAGTGATTATTTTGTTGTGAGCCAAATTGATTCCTCTTAGAGGATTTTTGTTAGTATTGATTGTGTGCTTAATTGAAGTCTATCGGAAGGGTCCGATAAAGGAGAATCACGTTAAAGAAGATTGTGAGCGAGGAGACAAGTTAGAGGCTTGTCGATCTTACAGAGTCAAGGTCTTGCAAAGGGTTGTAAGTGTTCCTAGTGTCTGTAATCTCTGGATAATCTTTTGATAGTGATTTCCTGGGTTTGGCTGCCCCGAAGAGGTTTTACTTTTAGAACGTTTTCTAAAAGGTTTCCTCTTCGTCACCAAAATCTTTGTGTGTGATTGTTCATATTTTGGTGAATGTTTGTTTTGATATATATCTGTTAATTCCGCATAAAATTGTGATATTTATCTGTTTAGAATTTTTCAATAATATTAGTGTAATGTCAGTAAATATGTTACTTATATATGTATGTATGTATGTGTGTATCTATGAATGTATACGCACATACAATAAAATAATCAGGTCATAGGCACATCTGGTGAATGAAATTGGAGGTGAAGACATGATAAAAAAAAATTCCACATAAGACAGTTATTTCACTCTAGAAATCAACTAGTTTCAGAGAATGAACATATAGGAAAAGATGAATAAATTTCATATGACTGTAACATGAATCTTCTTAGAAGTGTACCAATCTCGAAGTTGATTCACATGTATGAGTCAATTACGCATTACACACTATCATTTTAATTTAATGTTATGTGAATGTAAATCTCCATAAGACTTCCAAACTAAATATAAAGTCTAATCATTACCCCTTTCTGTTTGGTGAATATACTTAAATTATTAAGGCTAAAAGGGCACAAGGATCATGAACAAGGCCCATTTCTAATGGAGCCAAGGATTTGATATTCTAGTGGGTATATATGTGGATTCCCCAAAGCTAATCGAAGCCAAGGGAAAAATGATCTCAATGTCCATATTGGAAAAATGAAAATCTAGTGAGCTTTGAATAAAATGCAGGGACAATGAAAAAATCTGCAAAGAATTATGAAAAAGCTTTAAACACAAATAAAAGCTCATAGTATTGCAAAAGGTTTAATATGTAAATATTCATTAAGATGTGCAAAGTGGCAAACCCAGTACATGGGGAAGTCTGAAGGAGAAACCTCAAAATTAAAAAAGAAAATACATAGATATCTAGATCTGATATTACAATTCAAAAAAATGCTTATACATAACCATGTTTCTATATATATTTGGGAGTAGTCTTGTCCTACACCTGCATCCATGCCAAAACTCCCTTTCCAAGTAGTTAGCATCTCAACCACCTTCTGATGCATTGAACTTAAGGACTCCAGACAACAACCAGGCTAGAGAACAAAACTCTAGCAGCAAAACAGTGAGACAACAAGTGACCTACTTGTCTTACCACAACTCAACACAAGCAAACACCAGTCAACAACTACCTGTTGTCTCAAACAAGGTGGTTTACTGCAATAAAAGAAACTTAAGCACGCCAAGTGCTCTTCCAAGGTAAAGAACTCCAGATTCCCTTATCCATAATAAGATTTAACCTCATACTTTTGATTCTTTGTCAAACTCCCCTATCTGTCTTCCCACACCATCAATCATTATTGAATATAGCAAATTCAAAAGAGCATTCACCAACATGAACTCCCAAACTTACAGCACTTCAGTAATAAAACTTCCCATTAATAAAACTTACACACACATACACTTTTCAAACTCCAGGTGAACTCTACCACCACTACCAGTCCAACATTAAGAACAATACTATTTTGGTAAGGAAAACAACTCTGAAATTCTACTTAGGATAGGGGATCATATGACCTGCCAATAACTAAGTGGTACTTAAACTCATCCCCGAACTCACCCAAAGGAAGTCCCTGCACTAATAATATGTCCCAAGAGACATAGCAAGGTAAAGATAGACATAAAGAAGGTGAGCTTAATAGAGAGCTCTTAGTTCAGCTCAACCTAAATACTCAGTCCCTCTCCTCTTACTAGTTAGTGTACTAAAATGGGTGTCTAGTTTTCCTTTGAGTCAAACTTGAAAGTTTTTGTAGAAAAATATATAACTTAATAAAAAGGTAAAGGTGGGATGCAGAAGAACAAAATATTGACAATAAAAAAATCTTATGATTGATCTAGAAGAGTCCCTTAATAAAATTTCTAAATACCAATCAATGTATAATATCTGTGAGCTTTGAACAACTTGTATGCATATTGATTGATGTGAACAGATTGAAGGTTACCTGCCAAAGATTGAACTATATATGGTGATATCCGGCAGCCATCACATTGTATAGATAAAATCCCAACTGCCCAGGTTTCACAAAAAGAAGAAGGTAAAAAAAAAAAAAAAAAAAAAAGGAAAATGAGGTTTTAAAGTAATAATGCAGGTGTTGAATTCATACTTTCATATTACTTTTCTTGACAAGTCCATGACTGTTGTATGCTTGAAACATACATGCACATCAGTCAATTTTCATTGTTGCCTCCCTAGAAAAAGTATCACAAGATCAACACCTTGCATCTGATTCTCATAAGAAATCTCAAAATGCCCACAAAAACCCTTTAGACCAAACATATAAAAAATTAATTATGACCCATTGTAAAAACTTGTCTTAAAGACATTAGAACAAATGATTTGACCAAACAATCTTGGTGATAATGCTGGGAAAGTACAGATATTTTCACACGAGAACAAATATATAATTGTTGTTGAACTTTCAATGCAAGTACCAAATACATCCATAAGTTTTTGGTGATGTATCACATAGATATATTCCAAAATAACTTTAATGTTCATCATAACTTTGTCAACATACCGCAATATATCACCCATATTCAAAACATTGGTCAGAAGTAATAAATAAATAAAAAGGCTCAATAACAACTTCAAAACTAAATTTGAAGATTACAAGCTTCTTCCAGAGTAAGGATTTAAACTTGGATTTTGTAAGAAAGATCATATGCGTAGAAGAATTTTAAAGTTGCTTATTAAAAGTTACAATCATAATAATGTCAGTGCAAAGAAGTCACCTGAAGTTAGTGACACATACAGAACCAATTCCAGCATCTGCAGCTGCTCGGCATGCAATACGAACAACATCGGAGACCTGCTATTAGAAAAGCTTTTTAGCATGAATGAAGGACATTTATATTGGTGGAAAGAAAACAGTCGCATTCCCACAACCAAAAAAAAAGGCATTGCTTTGATTCCTTATTTCATGCTGCAAAACTCTAGCCTCATAAATAAAAATCCTATACAGAAACATTTCAAGCATCAATTACCACTAAGTCAGCCTTGATGGAGTTCAGCCACTCAACTTCTGTTGATAAAATTGATGCCCGACATAGCACCACCATTTCAGAATACTTTGATTACCCAAAATGAGCCAAAAGAAACCAGTCAATCAGCACACAAGATCGAAAAGTTTAGAAACAGGGCCAGCAAAAGATAAAACAATCAATATCAATGGAAACATTATTAGTCCCAACTATCTACATAGGAATGATAATTGTGTTCCATAAATAATGACATTCACAACCTTTTCCAAGGAGGCAAGACGATCAACCGTCAAAGCATCTGCTTAATTGAACAGTCCCACAGAAAATGCCTCGTTATTACAATTGCAACAACACCATTCAGACAATTCCATACCACTGAACATAATAATGCAAATCGCCTACACATGCATTAAAACTTGATAAAGATTATGGTTAAATAATTCTTTTTTGCCTACACTTTCCTTATTTGATAGGGAGATATCATCCTAAACTAAGAGATCAGATTTTTTTTTTTATCAGATTGAGAGGATTACACCCTTTTTCTTGTGAAAGTAGCAGAATACACCTACTATTTGTAATTAAACAATTTGAATTTCTTTCACAAGTTTATAATACATGAAATCATAGTTTTTGCTTTTGTAACATCTGGAGGCTCAATTCAATAGTTGTATGATGAAAACGAAACAGACCCATCACGGTGAATGATACTGAAAAGAGGAATAAACAAATAAAATTTAAAAATATCATCATTTTCGAATTTCCCAATGCTTCAATCCAAGATAACTAACCTTCCGGATGAAGAGCCTTGGTGATTGTATTTCAAAAGTGAATACAAAGTCAGGAGCGCCTGAGACCACGTGGACATCATGCCCGGCTGGCTAGAATGAGATGCCGGACAACCTGTTTATCACATCATCAGAATCACATTAACACAAGTACTTGGTTGAACAGGAAGAACTTCAAAGGAGAATTTGGTTCACCCCCGGCCCCACGTTGAAGATTTGTTATCAAAGTGACACTTGTTTTCTACCCGCAGTAGGAAAGAAGAACACGAATTTAAATTTAAATGAAAAGTTATTTTATTGTCCAAATTCTATTTTGTTATATTTAATACTATGCATAATGTTATGTCATGTAAAATTTTTAAATTACGATGACAACATATTTCCTACGTCGCAATATATGCTATTGAATTTGTAAAATTTAATCTTAATCAAGAAATAATTCATTGTCATTTTCACTTGAAATTGGAAAGATTTTATTCTGTTTAGTTCCACTTTTCTACTTGCAAGGGGGTTGTCATTTGAAAGGTTTATTTAGATTTACCGTTTTAAAATGTATGATTTAAAAAATAGTAATTTTAAAATGTGCACATTTTAAAAACACACTTATTGGTAAAATAACAACTTACCTTTAAAACCACAATTTAACTTTGAAAGTGTCATTACCCCCATCTAATTAGTACACTTCAGATGCACCTCAGTCCTCAGTTACAAGTACTGGGACTGAGAGTTGGTAAATTGCTAAATAAAGAATAGATAATTAACATGCAGACACATGGAAGATTAATGACTCAATTAATGAGTCAAAAAAGAATGGCTAAAAAAATTGAAAGAAAAGAAAAGGTAGTACTAGTAGAAGAAACAAGCCTCGGCGACACGAGTGATTCGGCCGAATCCACGGCCACTAACATAGTATGCAAATACCAGATGCTGCTGATCATCATTGCCTTCTTCCATTGTCATCTTCCTCGATCGTTGAACAAATATTTTAGTCAGTTTTTAAAAGGTTGTTGTATTGGTATGTACTATAAATAGCCATTGTGTAGAAGAAATTAAGAGATCGAGTTGAATGTCTGTGCATTGACTGTGAAGTATACGGCACGTTGCTTACGACCTTTTTCAATTTTGGGATCAAGGTTCATGTCTATCACCGTTTCTTTCTTTAAAACGTCGGCTTCGTTCTTAAAATTTGTATCAAAATGAGAATGGTTGAAGACTAATCATAAAGAGTGGTTGGTCCAGTTCTTTTTTTTTTTTTTTTTTTAGGGGTAGGGTCATTTCTGGTTTGGATTTGGTTTTCGGCTGCCCCTATTTGGCTAAATGAGAGTGGTCGAGTTACTCTTTTGGCTAAATAAGAGTGGTCGAGCTACTCCCAATTTTTTTATATTTTAACCCTTTTTCTATTTTTATTTTTTTTAACGCTTTACTCTCCGGGCATTTTTTGGAGTTTAGGAACTAAAAAGTCACGTGTACACATGACCTAATTTCCATCCAAACATATGGAAAATCTTAAAGAATAGACTAAGAGCTTACTCTATACTTTATACTTTATACTTTGGGGGTAGAGGGGTAAAATGTCTTTTCCTCTATTTTAAAAGTAATAAATACTTGTGTAAAAAATCATAAGCATTTATTTTGAAAATAATCTCCTTGATTAAGCTCAGTTGACTGCTTTAAGTATTCATGAGTGCTAAGATCGAAATTATAATTTAAGGAAATTTACATGATAGAAGATTTTATAAAATTCTAAAATATCTTAATCCCAACATATGAAACTAGGCATCATTTGTTATTTCTTTTTGTAAATTCACCATTAACATTGATGAACAAGAAATGGGCAAAATATTGATATGGCCCGGAATAAAAGATTTTGAGGTTTATTGATATTTGGCAATGGAAAATGCTAGCCATCCTTCCATTTTACTCTCACCCACTTTATTCTCTAACGTGACATTGACAATCAGTCCCTCAAAATATAACATGGCATTGCCTTATTACTTAAAGAGTGCGTCTTCTATACGGTCGTGGATGTTTTTGCCCACCAATAAATGAGTGCCAACTCATATTATCACAAATTAGAAAATAAGTTTGGCTACACCAGATAATATTTTGCAAACATCAAACGAAAACAACAAAAAGCCTACAAAATTTTACAGAATGGTCTGAACCCAAAAACTTACAAGCTATGTTTGCCAAGAGTCGGGCCGGCACTGTTCCAGCTATAGTGCCATCTGACATGTACAGTGCCAAAAATTGACTTTGTAATATTAAAATTTTTTTTTTTTTTAAAAAAAAAGGAGGAGAAAGATGGGGTGGTTCCAGCCACCCCTTGGCCCAAAAAAAAAAAAAAAAAAGGGATCGAGTGCATTTAGGGGTGGCCGGACCACCCCCAAGGGGCAAGGGTAGTTTCGGCCACCCAATACGGCCGGTGTGGGGTGGCCGAAACCACCCCAGCCCGTTGGACCACCCCCAAATGCACCCGGTTTTTTTTTTTTTTTTTTTTTGGCCAAGGGGGTGGCCGGACCACCCCCTTGGCCATGGGGGTGGTTCGACCACCCCCAGATCGGCCAGGGGGTGGCTCCAGCCACCCTCTTGGCCAAAAATGGGGTGGTCCGGCCACCCCATTTTGGCCAAGGGGTGGCTGGAACCACCCCATCTTTCTCCTCATTTTTTTTTTTTTAATATTTTGCTTTAAAAAAAAAAAATTAATATGAAAAACTCAATTTTTGCTGCCACCTGTCAGTTGGCACTGTAGCTGGAACAATACCATTCCAGCTCCAGTGCCGGCCCGGCTCACGGCAAACATAGCTACAGAATCATACACCATTGGACCCAAACCTTCTCAGATAATTTCCCTCTCTCTCTCTCTCTCTCTCTCTCTCTCTGTGGTGTGGAGCTCAATTCGAATACTGAGTCACTGACGATTACTTAAAATATAATGCTTTCGTGCTCCTCAACCTCGTTGGACCTTGTAACTCTCTCTCTCTCTCTAGTATGGCATTGCGACATTGAGTGTCTCTTTGTTCATATTTTTCTTTCTTTGCGTGTTTGGTGCAGAGTTTTCACTTGGGTTTTCCCAATAACTGGAGTTTGGGAACTTTTAGAAGATCAAGATTTTGTCATTCTGAGGTGGGTTGGTTACTTTCCCTTTCAACTTTCAAGACAATTGCTTTCATAGTAAATTAGTAATGCATGCTTGGTTGCTGAGAAAACGGTTGAAAGAAAGGTTTACTTTTTGATACCCTTTTTCCTTTTCCTTATGTAAGTAATGATAAAAGAAAGGTCATTCTAATTAAACTTTCTGCTTATTGTTTAATGTCCTTTTAATGTCCACTTCCTTCTATTTTTTTGATTTTAATGTTCTGAAATGATATGAATTTCGTTCTTCTATTCGTTGTCTTGTTTGTTTGTGTTTGCTTTAATTGCGTCACACTCATTTTTCAATTTCTCTATGTTGTTTTCATTTCTTCTGCTATGCTTAAGATGGCAGCATTCGAGAGGATGGCAACCATCTATTGATCTTACATCACAATTTATGATAATGGCTCCAACTTTTTTGGATGTGACATTCAAGATGACGGATTTGTACCTTCAGCACATGTAAAATGAAAATGGGTCATTCAATTTGCATGGTACAAGAAAAGAGGCCCTGAATAGCTTTAGATCATAAGTTTTGGTTGATATCCCAATGGGTGAGCATCAAATATTTTATAGCTCATTTATCCATCGTCAATTGTAACCATCAAAAATTTGTGTATATCAAATTGAAGATTTAAATTAACATGTAATATAGCATTATAATGGGATACTTTTGAAAACAATTTCTAAGAATAAGTTTTAGAGAAATGCTAGGGGTACAAAACTTGTGAGATTACAAGAGGACTTTTTCTTTTTCCCTCTCTAAATCATACACATCCGGGTTATATTTTAATTTTACAGAAGTTGAACAGTTGATGTAGGCTTGAGGCAAAATCAGCATTTTATGTTGTAAAATCTATAAATTCCTTAATTGTTATCACAGTGGGAAAAGGGGGAAGAAAAATGAAGAGAGAAAAAAAAAAATTGTCTTACAATTCAATTCTTCTGTTTGATGGATCACAAGGTTCAGGAATGATGGTTCTGTTATATTTGAGGTTTGAAAAACTATCAAAACTTGAGGAGTTCATTAAAAGTGAACCGATAAAAGAATACTTTGCCATCTAATGGGTTTAAAAGTTCCTTCACTGCTTGCTGTTTATGTATCATAATGCCTAAATCTCTTACTTCTTGGCAATGTCATGCAGGAAAGAAGCATCATAAAGCCGGGGAATAAGCAGGAAAATGGCACTTTTGTAGTGCACAAGAAGTTCGTCACAAACGATGATCTTCTACTTTCCCATTTTCCAATAGCGTAGCAAGATAGCCCACCTCCTTTGGTTAGTGCATTGAAAGCTTCTGCCGAACAAAGCGTTGCCAGTTTTCACTTCCATGGGCATAACAGAGGACGCGCTGCTCCATCTTCATTAACTCAGCTAATTGGTTTAAGACCATTTGTTCATGATTTGTCTGAGCTTCTGGAGCTTGACAACCTCTTTTCTCCAGAGGGGCCTATTTTAGATGCACAAAGACAAGCAGCCAAACTCTTTGGATCATCAGAGACATGGTTTCTTGTTGGAGGTACCACTTGTGGAGTCCAAGCAGCAATAATGGCAACTTGTTCTCCTGGAGAATTTCTAATTCTTCCTCGGAATTCCCATATATCAGCTATATCTGCCATGGTATTATCAGGTGCACACCTAAGTACATCATTCCCCAGTATGATTTTGACTAGGACATTGCTGGTGGTGCGACTTCATCACAGGCAAGTATAAAATACTTGTTTTCATGTTCACAGCATTTGTTAACATGTTTTGTCTTTTAACCTTTAAAGGAAGTTTATTGCTGATAAGAAATTGGTATTGTAACCCTTGGATACAATAGTTAAAGCGGTCAAGAAGATGTAATTCTGAGAAGTTTAATTTAAAGAGACAAAAAAATATCATCATGGTGACCTTTTCTTTGTCTCTTTTATTTTAACAGTTTAACAGCCTTTTTTCTACTCAAACTATATATTATGAATCAAGATGGCCGTTTTTACAGGTAGAGCAAGCAATCAAGGAATTAGAGATGGAAGGTCGAGAAACAGCTATCACTTCCCCTACTTATCACGGTATATGCAGCAACTTGACTGAGATTTCCAAGCTTTGTCATTCTCATGGAATTCCTTTGATTGTTGATGAGGCTCATGGGGCACATCTAGGATTTCATCCCCAGCTGCCTAATTCAGCCCTCCAGCAAGGAGCTGATCTGGCTGTACAGTCCACTCATAAAGTTCTATGCTCTCTTACGCAGTCATCGATGCTACACATGTTAGGGAATATTGTAGATAGCGAAAGAATCGGTAGATGTCTCCAAACTCTTCAAAGCACTAGCCCTAGTTATTTGCTTTTAGCATCATTAGATGCTGCTAGAGCTCAATTAAGTGAAAACCCAGACACCATATTCAACAAAGCAATGCAATTGGCCTTTGAAGCAAAACATTTGATCAAAGAAATACCAGGCATATCAGTGTTTGACCTTGCAAGCTTTTCTAACTTTCCTGCCATTGATCCTTTGCGACCTACTATTGGTGTTTGGCAGCTTGGTTTGTCTGGTTATGAAGCGGATGAGATATTATGTAGAGATCATTTGTGAACTTGTTGGGATCATATTACTTTCGCAATTAACCTTGGAACTAGTAGAGATCATATTCAGAGGCTTGTATCAGGAATCAAACATCTAACAGAAACTCATGCACCAATACACGGAGGTAAAGGGAGATTGCAGCATAGTGGCTTTACACCCTATGCAGACATCAAAATGAGCATGATTCCCAGGGATGCCTTTTTTGCAAGTAAAAAGAAGGTGAGTATAGCAGAGTGCCTTGGGGAAGTGTGTGGGGAGCTTATATGTCCATATCCACCAGGAATACCAGTTCTGATCCCGGGTGAGATTATTACGGAGAAAGCTTTGGATTATCTACTGGATGTAAGAAACGAGGGTGCTGTTATTACTGGTGCTTCTGATCCTTTGCTCACTTCCATAGTAGTCTGCAATGTGTAGTATAGACGAATGGATTTTGGCATATATTCCAAAAACAGCAACAGCAATGCAAACCAAAGATGAATAGATTTTGGCATAGAGACAGGGAAATGATATTTTCGTGCTCCTGCATGCAAAGGGTAACATGAAAATGTAATCGAATATCTTGACGACTTGGCAATGTTGGCATTATCAAAAAGAGTAGTGTTATCTCACTATCACACTCTTTTGATATCACTATCACACTCTTTTGATATCACTATCAATCATCAACATATCTCTATCAATCATCAACATATCTCTAATCCATCTTTCAATTTTTGAAATCCCCATTAAAATCAACATCATTCATTTCCTTTCTATTCTGCTTTACTACATCAAACTTTAATCCTTCAAGTTCTGAAAGTATTGATGTTCTTTATTGGTGAGGCTTCTTCTCCAACCTTAGTTGGGAATTTAGCTCTACATCAAAATAAAACCTACATCTAAAGAAAACTTAAACTAAAAAGAGAAAAACTGTAGAATTTTGCTCTCTGAAATTCTATAACTTTTCTTGATTGCAAAGAGGTTTATTTATAGGCTTAGAAAAGTCCTAAAAGCCCTATTAGATCTAGATAATTCGAAGGTCTGTGTCCCAGTCAAAATAGAAGTGTGAAATCGGAATAAGATTCGTCCAAATTTGTGTTCTTTAATTGCGGGGCGATTTTGGCATAGTAACCGTCCGAATTAGGAAAATCCTATTTCACAATGAACTGTAATATTTTGAGTTAACTTTCCAATGCCGCTTGAATCACTTCAATCAAATATTTAAGTAGAAAGTTATGGTCAAAATACTGAGACATATGCAGAATTTGAATTTGAATCAAATCTGAAATTTTATCCAATTTGAACTTTAATCCAATCTGATCTTTAATCCGATTTAACCTTTTCTTGGATTTGGTTAGACTTAACCACATCATCTAGGTTTTCTCAAAGTATGCTTTCTTCCAAACTTTGCATTTTTCCCTTTAAAGCTGTAGTTTTTCTTTAATGACCTACAAAATATTAAAAACACAAAACTAACACAAAATATTAAATAACGACACAGTTAAAGGATTAACTAATGTAAATAAATGGGTCCAAATATGTAATATTTGGCACTTATCAAACACTCCCAAACTTACATTTTGCTAGTCCCTTAGCAAAACAAAACGAAAAATACAATGAAAGCAAGAAACATAAATCCTCTTTCGTGGGAGAGACAATTGCATTTAGCATATGCAACAAACCTTTTAAACCCCTAGGCGTCCCTAGTGGACGAGTGAAGTCTCGTGGGGGTCTTAACAGGAATGATATCCACAAACATTGTAGCACTATGTTGTTAACAAGAAAAAAATTTCTCATAAACCATGGTTCTTATTCTTGAACAAACTTTAAAAGACAAATACCATCATCAGTGTCAAAAGGAAATCCAAAATCAAATCACTCATAAATGGACAATTGAGACCTCATATGTGAAAAGTGTAAAGTGTAATTAGCATACAATCATGAAGCTTTCAGTTTAAACTCAAGACAAGTTCCATAAAATTTGTAAAATCTCTATCAAATGAAACAACTAAGGA
The DNA here is from genome assembly GCF_965113065.1 of Corylus avellana. NCBI lineage: Eukaryota > Viridiplantae > Streptophyta > Magnoliopsida > Fagales > Betulaceae > Corylus > Corylus avellana. The sequence continues at coordinate 6,500,816 of NC_142496.1, forward strand.
TATGCATTTTTTATTTTTTTTTACAGGCTTTGCAATGTCTAACTCCCTTAAGCTTTCGACTTGACCCATGTAACTAGTGTTAGGCCAATGACTCCCAAGCCAGGTGGCTTCAGGGCACTAGATATAAAACATCTCTAAGGGTTTATTAACTTAAGTCAAAAAGGTTACGAAGTCAGATTAGCCATATGATAAATCAACACTGAACTTCACACATTTTTACGGGATCACTCAATGCTTAATGAGGCAAAAGGTCCGGTTACTCAGCGGAAAACTCAACATGATCTTTCTTTTCTTTTTCCTTTTTTTTTTTTTTAATTTATTTTTTATTTTTTATCTCTTGCAAGCCAATGATTATTCATCAATAGGTCATCTAACAAATCTCAAAGAGAACAAACTTAAGCTCAAACATCATACCTCACAGAAAACATGCTAATGTGCTCATAAAAATTTATCTCAAAACAAGTGAAATCTCTTTTACCCAAAAATAAGTCAAAGGACTCAAACTCCTAATGACATAATGATGATGTTCAACCCTTTAAGCAAGCTAATAAAATGCAAATCATAGTTACTGTTTAACTCAAATTTAACAACAACATAGCACAATTTTGTTTTATTATTATTTTTCAAAATTTTTAACACAAAATGACAAATAAAAATAAACAAATAAGAACAAAAATAAATCAACAAAGTGTTTTTCCATACCCCCAAACTTGAATTACACATTGCCCTCAATGTGTAGTATAGAAATACATTACCGGAAGTAAGGAAATCTCATGATGTGAAAAAGGGGCAGGGCATCCTCCAAACTCAAACACCAAAACACCTGTCAATAAAAACTAACAGCAATATATATATATATTTTAGAAACAAAAATCAAAAGATTAATTGTTGTTAGAAACAAAAACAAATAAAAATAACATGTAATGAAAAAAGAAAGAAAGAATTTGTGGAGTGAAGTGCAAAAAATAAACTGGAGGAGAAAACTTTATAGCGCTTTCCCTGATCATGCGGATGTCCAACCAATCCCTTCCACCCCTTCTTCTTTAAAACTTCATACCCCTTTGGAAGGATGCTTCGCCATCTTATGTAGAATTTCTTATTTCGAAGGATCTTCTTAGGAAAGTGGTTCTTCGATTTGTGTGCTTGTGTGCACAAGTCCTTAAGTATCTTGACATAAGATGGCTCTTTGAGACATTCAGGCGATGAAGCTTTAGGCTCTTGATGTGTCTCAAGAGGGACAGTGATGCAGGCATGAGTTTTAGTACTCACTTCCATGTCACTAGGCAAATTAGGATCCGTTGGGGGCTCACTATTCTCATGGTACTCAACTTGCTCAAGGTGCTCAACTTGCTCATCTTTCTCTTCCTCCTCTTTGTTATCCACAATTTCCTCACTCTCAAGTGTGATGGTGACTTGGGCATGCTCATGATAAGAATTTTCAGAATCATCTTCATCAATCATGTAGTGCATTTCAGCCATCAGCTGACTTTGAAGCTCTTCTTCCTCTATTCTGTTTAAGTCAGCAACTAGATAACTGATTTGTCCTTCTATCTTGGTCATGGCTTGCTTAAGTTCTTGTATGTCTCTGTTGATAGCCTTGTTGGAATTCCTCATCTCCTGTACAGCTTGATTGGTGAAACCTTTTAGCTCTTGTATATCTTGGGGAATTTCTCATGGTAGTATTCTTCATATCTTGTATGTTCTTATCTATTGATTGCATGAATGCTTTCATCATGTCTTCAATGATGACTGTGGTGTAGGCTGTGGCACTTGAGTGATAGACTGATAAACAGGAGGTTGAGCTTGACGATCAAACTGCGGATATTCTGAATGGTGCAATTCATCAAATTGGTGAGCATAATTTCCTATAGCCTGAGCTGATCCTGAGAAATCAGATTGGTTGCTCCAGCCGGGTTATAACAATTGAAATTTGAATCAAACCCTGGACTGGAGAAACTGGTGTTCATTTGCTCATATGAAAAATTAGAAGCTTGTCCCCATGACGGACAATCACTATAATGATGATAAGGATTGGAGCAGTATGAACATGGCTCATGTGGATAAAATTTTTTAGGGTAGTTGGTAGGAGCTGGTTTGTTATAACTAGAAAAGGAAATAAAATCATTAAAATGAAAATTTATGCTTCCCCCTCACTTTTTAGCTTGCAAATGTCCCACATAAAACATTAACCTCTTTTTTTTTTTTTCTTTTTTTTTTTTTTTCAAATAAACTAAAAAAAAAATGACTAAAAAAATTAAAACTAAAATTTAAAAACTCACAAAAAGGACCAAAAATAAATTTTTGGCAAAAATTTATAGAACTGCTATAGTTGCTACCTTTGCTGTGAGTGCACTCAATCGCACTTGAGTGAAGATGCGGCAGTTAACGAGCGCAAGTGCGCTTGAGCTTGATGTCTTGGCAGAATTGTAAAACAAGTCAAAAACAAAACAAAAAAAACAAGAAAAATCTTTTTTTTTTTTTTAGTAACACGAATAAAACAAAACAAATTGCAGAAAAAAAAAATCCTAATTATAACTAGTAGAAGAATAAAACTAATTTAGAAATAAATTGGTTTAAAAAATTGAACAATTCCCCGGCAACGGCGCCAAGAACTTGTTGTGCAAATTTATTTAACTCGCAAGTGCACGAATCGTTTGTAGTTTAATGGATTGCAAGTGCGAGGTCGATCCCCCAGAAAATTGTATTTTTGAAAGAGCAATTTATATCTAAAATAATTAAATCCTAATCTAGTTCCAAAAGAGTTTTTATTTTTGATTTTTAAAATTAAAGGATAAACATAAACTGAATAAAATAAACTAAGAGATAAAATACTAAGGTTTGAGAATTCACTCACCGAATCACAACAACATACTTCCATATTTATCAATATTAATCTGAAGTTCTCACAATTAAAATCTTAGATATATTTTACTATACTTCAAACAATTAATCAAAACCATCCCATGTATCCATGCATTGCACAAATCACAAAAGGAATCCAATATCAATTAAATCATCAGATGTATCCGTAAATCACAAAAGATATCCAATCTTAATTGAAACACCAAATGTATCCGTAGAACAAATCACAAGGAATATCCAATTATTTAGACAAATAAAATCAAGCAATCAATTATGTGAAATTATCTAGATAAATCATCAAGCGTATCCTTGAATCACAACAAGATATTCAAGAATCATGCCACATATTGATGTTCTTCATCGGTGAGGCTTCATCCCCAACCTTAGTTGAGAATTTAGCTCCACATAAAAATAAAACCTACATCTAAAGAAAACCTAAACTAAAAAGAGAAAAACTGTAGAATTTTGCTTTTTGGAATTCTATATCTTTTCTTGAATACAAAGAGGTCTACTTATAGACTTAGAAAAGTCCTAAAAGCCCTTTTAAATCTAGATAATTCGAAGGTCTGTCTCCCAGTCAAAATAGAAGTGTGAAATCGGAATAAGATTCGTCCAGATTTGTGTCCTTTAATTGCGGGGCAATTTTGGCATAGTAACCGTCCGAATTAGGAAAATCTTACCTCACAATGAACTGTATTATTTTGAGTTGACTTTTCAATGCCACTTGAATCACTTCAATCCGATATTTAAACAAAAAGTTATGGTCAAAATACTGAGACGTGTGCAGAATCTGAATTTGAATCCAATCCGAAATTTTATCCAATTTGAACTTTAATTCAATCTGATCTTTAATTTGATTTAATCTTTTCTTGGATTTGGTTAGGCTTAACCACATCATCTAGGTCTTCTCAAAGTATGCTTTCTTCCAAACTTTGCATTTTTCCCTTTAAAGTTGTTATTTTTCTTTAATGACCTATAAAACATTAAAAACACAAAACTAACACAAAATATTAAATAATGACAGAGCTAAAGGATTAATTAATGTAAATAAAGGGGTCCAAATATGCAATATTTGGCACTTATCATAAAGGAATCATTTGGCTACCTGAGGGCCATGGTGGGAGGGGATGGCATCGGTTTGCAATTGAGTTGCGGAGGATGTTGGTTCCACAAGCCTTTGTGCACCCAGTTCCGGGGACGTAGCTCAAGCTTGGTTTGGGAGAATCCATCTCTGGATGTCATCCTGGGCGCTCCTTTGCAGAGGTTCTTCGACTGGCGTCTGGTTCTGAGGTGCTTTCCGTTGGGAGGAGGGTAAGATCTTTGCAACCTCTTGATCTTTTCCCGGTGAAGGCCTCTTTTGAGCCAGGGTACGAAGATTATGAGTCGCGGGTGATGGTGGATTATTTTGAGTTGGAGTCGCCGGAGCCAGCTAATTCTGTTACATGTTCTATCCTGGCGGCTGATCATACGAAGAAGAAGAAGACTAAGACGATACTAGGTCTTTTTCGTTCTGATTTGGGCCGAGTCCTAGCTAGGTTAATTAAAGGACTATTAGTTGGGCGGGCTGGGTGTATTACCTTTAAGGAAAAAACGATGGGTTTTTTTTTTTTTTTTTTTTAAAAGGCTTACAAGAGAGGGTTTGGGCCTTTCCTTAAGCCCAAACACGTTGGGTATCTTAAGTCAGGTTGGCGTAGGGGTATGAAGCGGCGTGTTAAGTGTTTGCCTAAGTCTCAATAGTGCGCGTCTGCCTCGCTGGGAGATGTTAATTCTCCGGCTGCTCGTAGGGAGACGTGTTTCTGAGGCATTTGCGCTGGTCGCCGTTGATCTCGCTGAGGTTTCCAACGATGATTTCGAGCTTGCGTTGGTGGGGCCATCATTGGCGTAGGTGCATCTAGAGTTACCTCAACAGGGCTGTACGTCGGTGTATGTGTCTCATGCTACGGTGGCAGCCTCTGTCTCTTCGACAGAGGTTGCTCTGCTGCCGGAGAATACCCAAAACTGGTTGTCGACTTTGGTGAGTACCATGCCTAGTATTGGAGATCTTTTTATTTCTTCTGTTGATAAGACGGAGGTCCCTGTCTCTTCACTGTCTCCGGCAGTGGTCTTTGTCCATCCGGTGGGAGTTGGTGTTGTTCCGGCAAAGGCGGTTGATCCTATTAAGACTACTTCGACGAAAGGGTTGCTACGTTGGGGGGTTTTTAGGGTCTAGAAATGCTTCTTTTTTTTCTCTGATTGGGATGAAGGAGGCTTCATCGTTGACAAAGGGTTCTAAGGTTGTAGTTGAAGATTCATAAATCTGTTCTTCTTCGAAGAAGCACGCGGCTGAGCTGGGTTTGAGAATAAGCGAACTTTTTCCTCGCATGTCGGAGAGTGGTGCTCTAGTTTACTCCTGTTTCTAAATCTCAAATAGGGTATGCCCGGAGGGTGAAGGAGAAGATTGCTAAGCAGCTGCATAAGAACAAGGAGCTGTTTGCCAAGGTTGTAGCGGAACCTTCGGAGAAGGGGGTGGAGAAATATTCAGAGGTGGTGCTAGATGCAGTGAAAGTCGCCTCCAGTGTGGGACTGTTTAATGGTGAAGAAGGTGATGAGAAAAGTCTTTTGAATCTCTTTTCGAAAATTGAAGAGGAGCGGAAGCCCTATATATGACGTCCCACATCGCTTGGGTATGGAGATGAGGATGTGCTTAAATGTATACTACACCTTTAATGACAACAACGCGTTTTAAAGCTGTGATGGTTATGATCCTATCAGAACTCCGCAGTTAAGCGTGCTTCTGCTGGAGTAGTACGAGGATGGGTGACCTCTTAGGAAGTCTGGTTTGGGGGAGCCAAAAGCGAACAATATTGTGTGTCATTGAGGTGGGGTGTTACACTATACCTCTAAGGTAAAAAGAAAGAGGGAACTCAAGAATTTAGAATGCTCCATCAATTAGGAGGCTAGAGAGAGACCTTCTCCGGAGAGGTGCCTTCGCCGGTGGGGTTGTGTTGGGACGAAAAATGCATTTTTCTTTCCTCTAGAGGTGCATTAAGGGCTTTGTGTTTTTTAGGGCTGGTGGTGGGCCATTGTGGGTTTTAGTCTTTGGGTTTTTTGGGTTCTTTCTTTGGTTTACCGTTTGGTTGTGGTTACTAGTTAGGTTTTTGGGTTGGGTCTTCTTGGGTTTTGTCTTTAGGTTTAAATTGGGCTACCTATGTATACTATGTTGTGTACTTAGAGGCGCGTTGCGCTTTCTTTTGATATATATTGTTAGAAGAACATATTAGGGTTTGAGGGTATTTTAGTCTTTGTCATAATTATTTCAGCTTATATAATAATATGTTTGAGGTAGGGTACGTAACATAAGATACGAGCCTCCTCTTCTTCTCTAACTTTTTCAATGCAAACCTATTGACATGGTATCAAAGCCTAGGGTTTATACCTAGGGTTTATACCTTTGCTTGATAGTGTTATTTAGAGTAATGATACAGGTTACGCGGCGTGCGTGAACAGTAACGCACGCCGCTGACGTGGCATGTGCCACGTCATAACCCCTATTTTATTAAAAAAAAAAAAAAAAAAAATTTCAAAACCAATCGTCAAAACCAATCCCCGCGATACCCATTTTTCATTTCCCCCCATTTTCTCCCCCCAACCGGCACATTGGTTCTCCCCCACCGGCGCCGGCGTGACTCCTCCCTCCCACCGTGCGTCTCCCCACCGTCACCGCCGCCAACAAACCCGTCTATTAACTCCCGCCGGTTCTAGTTCTCCCCCACAAGACTTTTCTTCCCAAACCCGTTTTCTCCTCTACCGGTACCGTGCGCCCCTTCTCTCCACCGCCCAGTTCCCCAGCTTCCACCGTATGCTCTGATTTGCAACAGATCTAGAACAGGGTGAGAAATACATGTGGAAGGCCTCTGGGTTTGCCCCAATCTGCATGGCCTTCACCGCACGTTCAGCAACAAAATCAACTCCCACATCACAATACAGAATACTCTAGTTCTGAAGCACCAACTTTTCTCGGTGGATTTGGCAGGAAAAGTTGGTGCTTCAGAACTAGAGTATTCTTGCCTCGCAACACAACAATAATGCTCTGGAATGTTGCAAGAAAATAGGTACATTGAAATAGGTTTTGGGGATCTTTCGGGTGTTTCAAATTTTGACAAAATTTTTTTTTTTTCTTTGGAGTTTAGCTGGGCTGTTCGTGATGTGAGGGTGGTGAGCTCCACTAGCGGGGCCACGCAGGCGTCCCCGAAGACGTTGCTGCAGAGCTGGATGAAACAGATAAGGCGAGGATTCATAAAACTATACATGGATTTTTGTTTGTATGTTTTTCTCCCAAATGTTGCTTTAGTTTCAATGTCTGGGTTAACCTTAATCTATGGCTTGGTAGGGCAAAATCCCTCTTGCTAACACAAAAACTTCATGACTATTGAGAATGGTTTTGGGTTTAGTAATATCTGATTTTGTTGTTTCTATGTGATTATAAGAATGCTGTTTTTTTTTTATTATGCGACTGAATTTGTTGTTGTCCTAAACTGTGAAAAACTGAAAAATCCCTAGATTGTTGATGGTTGGAGATGATGTAATCACTGTATTTTTGGGTTATGACATTACCATTGAAATTTATAGACCATAGGATGAATCCATCAGAAAAATTCTTCAATTCTTGATGAAGATGGCAAATTTGGTGTAAATACTGAAAACCTGTAGATGAAAATTAGCAACAAGAAATCAAGATAGAAAGAAATAAAAGCAAGATGATATAAAATGGACGAGGTCAAAAGTTAAAGAGAACAATCTTGTGGCAAACTGAACAAAATCTAAAAGACTCAGTTGACCACATTGAATCAATGTCATTCAACAATTTATCTCAAGTCACATCTCTAAATGATGTATTTCAAACACTTCCTACTTCACGTCCCTTTTCCTTAATCCATATAAAACTCTTCCCTATTTGCTAGACATCTCATTTTTCTTGAAGAAATATGTCTTGCTGCCTATCTCTGGAATTTTTATGAATTGTTTTATTCTATAGTTTAGAACATTGGTCTTGTAAATGGAAGAAGTTAGAACCAGTGTGCAGAACCATTGTGTATTTTACTAGTAATTCTTTGCAACACATAAATATGAACAAATGCATTATATTCATTGTACTTTTTATATTTTCTTTCCAAGTTCCATCATATATATCTCAATCTTTGGCTGGCAACTATGACAATGAAGCTGTAGCTATATTTGCTTTGATCTTTACTTTTTACCTCTATATAAAGGTTAGTTTTTGTTAAATTCCAGTATGCTCTTTTAGATTTTTGTGGTGTTGTATTTACTTCTAAAAAGAAGCTGTCTCTTTAAAAAAATAATAAGGCATAGTTTTCCAATTAATAGTTTTGCCATTCTGATTTGTTTTACAGAAAAACAAAAAAAAAAAAAAGTTTTTTTTTTTTTAAATGGTAGGGTATACTTGGCTGGTTAATGTTTTCCCATTGATGTTTTGTTGGAGTTTCTACATGGATTGTTGCTGACTACAAATATGTTCTTCAAGACACTGAATACGGGATCCCTCTTCTATGCCACTTTGAATGCCATAGCATACTTTTACATGGTAAGCGGTTCACCCTAATGCTATTTGAGTCATTCTCTATGTTCACCATATTTATTTTTGTTTGCAAAAATGTTGTTTCTTTCAGGTTTGCTCTTGTTTAAAGGCTAGTTTTTGTTAAATTCCAGTTTGCTCTTTTAGATCTTTGTCGTGTTGTATTTACTTCTAAAAATAAGTTGTCTCTTTAAAAAATAATAAGGGAAAAGATCAAACAGATTAGTACTGTGCTTTGATTTTAATATTTTTAGCCCGTGCAGCTGCAAGTGGACTTGACTTTTCTTCTGTTGAGATAGTTTCCGTAAAGTTACCTAGTATTAGAATTATGTTTTGTTTGGGGTTAGTGATGGTTTACTTCATTGTACCTTGCTTTGGATGCTCAAAATCATTAAAGAATACGCAAACAAAAACAAAAAAAGATGGTAGAAAATTTTGAACGTTTGTGTATTGTTAATGCTTACTAAAACATGCAGCACTTCTAAATATGATACTTGATTCAATAGAAATGTGGTGTGTCATGTACAGTCCATCATGTACAGAAATAAGCTTCTTTTTTTTGGAGCCTAGATGAAAATGTTTCTAGTGGGTACCATACGACTGAATTGGGGCCAAATCCCGACTTATGTGGTGTTCAGACGTAATATTTCTAAGTTTGTTTTTGCAGAATCTATGCATGTTTGTAATGGTTATGTATATTTTGCATAATAGTACTGAAGATGAACTGAGATTCTAGTATTGTGCTAGTTGGTGTTTTTTAATTAGCTTGTACATATGAATAGATTATGTCTGCATTATCAAATAGCAAAAATTACATTTGTGTGGGCATTGATCTCTAATTGTTTGATGCGTATAATCAGGAGGCATACCGAGATGTTGAAGCAATTCAGAGTGTGGCCATACAAGGAAGGACTATTGCTGCTCTTTTAATTTTTCACTTAAATTTGATTGTATCATTGTTCGTTAGTGAAAGAATCCGTTCACCCCTCTTTGATGTAATTGCTTATTTTGAGAAGAATATACAATCGTCTTCCAAAAGTTGTTGAGGGTAAATTAGAAACAATAGTATGCAATTCTAAAGTTTATTGGCCATAAATAGTATATTATTTTATGAAAATAGTATGCATTTCTTTAAAGGGAAAAAGGGGTGGTTTTTCGATCTTAGTTATGAGTTCATGTTGCACAAAGAAAGTGAATTTTTTCTTGTGTGCATGCAGAAATTTTAATTTTCATGACTTAACATGACTAGAAGGCAATCTCTTAGCACAATATTGTCAATACATATTGGGTGATGGAAAGATTGTGGAATGAGAAGAATGTTTCATCAAGTAAATTCACGCTCCAGGAGCTCTTGCTTCCTAGAAACTGAAGCACAACTCACTTGTTGGATACATTTCAAACAAAGTAATGCCTACCCATATTCAATGTATTTCCAAAGCAAAACCTAAATTGTAATTTTGACAATATATCGTGTACTTGAATTTGACAGTAGAACTTTTGACAATATTCTGTTGAGATGCCACTAGTAAAAAAATTCACTAGCTAGAACTTTTCTTAATACAAAAGACTAGTCTAGGTACTAATACAAAACATTTACCCCAATCACATACACATATATACAAAGAGTATTACACAACGAAACTGCTTTCGATTAAAAAGAAAACTTTGTTGTGTGCTTCTAGGCTACATGAAAAGGCGGAATGCCGACAGCTCAAACTCTCCAAGAAGCTTGTTGTCAGCAGCCATTCCACGCTCGCCCTGTAGTACCTTGATCCTCACCTGAGTTTGGTTGTCAGCTGTCGTGGAGAAAACCTACAATAATAGAAGCATTATTCAAGAACTTAGCATCCTCAATAATAAAAATATGTAAAGTAGATCGTTAAAAAAGAAAATCCGCAAAACGAAAATTGTTCAGTAAAACTAAAGGCCAACCAAAATTAAGAGCTTTATCACAACCAGGCCAACCATGGCTTCAACGAATGGATTCCCTTATGAGGATTTAAGAAGTAACTAAGATGAGACTCAATTTGCAATCTAACATCTCCCCTTCTAATGCATAATCATATCAACACGACAACTCTAAACACTGTCAATTAATGAAGTAAATCATCCAGTGCATAGTAGTCTTGCTTAACTAAAATCATAGGAAAAAAAAACACTAGATCAAGCCACACACTACGTGCTCTATCTCTTCGACTTAATACAGTTACGCAATGCAACAAAAGCTGGTCAAAGATGTAGTTTTATCTAAAAAGATTAAAAAGCTCATACTATGAAATACAATTACCTCTGGCAGTTGAAATCATAAACATTGACACAGCAGATCACACAAATACAGGATTCCTAATAGAATTCCAAAGAATACACAAGCATGCCCTCCTAAATCTGAATTTTGCAATATCAAGGATTTGCATAACAAACAAGAATAATAACCCCTCACTAAAGTCAGAAACTATCTAAAAAAACATTATTATAATTTGTGGCTGTTAAGGCGACACGATGACTTAAAATGAGCATTCCCACACAATTTAGTTCTCTCTCTGAGCAGATTCTGCAACCCTCTTCACTTCTTCAAGTAAATTATAATCTACACAGAATATTCCAAAATAGAAAAGTATTTGTATAAACATGTAAGAAAAGTAGCAATCTTCATCAATCAAGTTATAACATACTCACTAAGATTTTAAGAAAATAACAAAGAATTATTTCAACCTGTTTAGAGACAAAATAATGAGCTTCTCCAAGCAAATTATAAGCCACCCATGAAAATGTATCCAAGCCTATAAAAAAGGTATTGAATCTGACACTAAAGGAGCAATAGTGCCAACCAAAGTGCCAATCCTTCCATTGTAGCTCTCCTATAGGACGCAAACAAACTGATTCTGCATAATGTCGAAACTAAAAATAAATTTGATTAAAGGCGTCAACAAGGAAAATCAAAATAAGTAAAGCATCATCACCATGCTTTCCGTCACAAACATAGATTATGAATAAATAAAAAAAAAAAAAAAAAAATCAGAATACAAGAACCCAAGTACATGTTGATTTACATTTTAAATATATCAAATACTGAAAATTAACACCAAACCAATTAAACAAAGCCCCCAAAATAAAAAATCTCATTCTCTTTTCATTCACCGAATCCATTGTTCCACCCCTTTTTATTTTACATATGAACTTGAATCATGGCTTTCCAAGCTTAAAAAAAAAAAAAGAAAAAAAAGAGAGAGGATGCAACCAAACAATAAAAACAGCCAAAACCCAATAACAACCACCTACATCAACCCCCAATTTAAGAAAACTAGATAACTAAAACCTAATAAATCCAAAACACCATCCCAAGAAGAACTGAACAAACAAGAACCTTCAAACACAGAAGAACATAACACAAAACCGACGAACAACATTTAAAAAATAAAATAAAAGGCCAAACAAATAGCTTAATTACAAATGACAATCTACATATGCAAAAAATATAACACAAGACCCAAAAGCAACAAGAAGAAAAACCCTCCAAATATTAACCAGAATAACAAATGCGGCCGAGTCCCCTGCACCACTAAACACCATAGGTATTTAGCAAGAGCATTTTAAAACATAAATTGAAATTCATATCTCAAAAATGTCGGTTAGGCATTTTGCCGAACACAAGGTGTGCATAGCAGGCAAGAGAGTAGAGTTCATTACTAAAACAAAGATTTGAGCTAAAAACACACAAAAAATGGAAAACCCAAAGATTGTGGTGTTGGGTGCAGAGAGAAGCTGGGCTATAAATTCATGTTTTGTGCAAAGAAAAACATACAAACAAAAATCCATGTATAGTTTTATGAATCCTCGCCTTATCTGTTTCATCCAGCTCTGCAGCGACGTCTTCGGGGACGCCTGCGTGGCCCCGCTAGTGGAGCTCACCACCCTCACGTCACGAACAGCCCAGCTAAACTCCAAAGAAAAAAAAAAATTTGTCAAAATTTGGAACACCCGAAAGATCCCCAAAACCTATTTCAATGTACCTATTTTCTTGCAACATTCTAGAGCATTATTGTTGTGTTGCGAGGCAAGAATACTCTAGTTCTGAAGCACCAACTTTTCATGCCAAATCCACCGAGAAAAACAGCTTGGGTGCCCAAACCATTGTGTGATGTGGGAGTTGATTTTGTTGCTGAACGTGCGGTGAAGGCCATGCAGATTGGGGCAAACCCAGAGGCCTTCCACATGTATTTCTCACCCTGTTCTAGATCTGTTGCAAATCAGAGCATACGGTGGAAGCTGGGGAACTGGGCGGTGGAGAGAAGGGGCGCATGGTACCGGTAGAGGAGAAAACGGGTTTGGGAAGAAAAGTCTTGTGGGGGAGAACTAGAACCGGCGGGAGCTAATAGACGGGTTCGTTGGCGGCGGTGACGGTGGGGAGACGCACGGTGGGAGGGAGGAGTCACGCCGGCGCCGGTGGGGGAGAACCAATGTGCCGGTTGGGGGGAGAAAATGAGGGGAAATGAAAAATGGGTATCGCGGGGATTGGTTTTGACGATTGGTTTTGAAATTTTTTTTTTTTTTTTTTTTAATAAAATAGGGGTTATGACGTGGCACATGCCACGTCAGCGGCGTGCGTGAACAGTAACGCACGCCGCGTAACCTGTATCATTACTCGTGTTATTTATCTCCGTTCATTTTTTTTTTCTCTCTCGCCCCATTCCTCCTACTACTGATCGAAAGAGTTTTTTGGCTTACATGCCCGTGGAAGGAGATGGTGCCAAGTTCACCGTCGTCAATGGTGTGATCTCGCCGTCATCTCCATGGTAAGATCTGGGTTTGTGGTAACCAGCGGAATTACACTTATGACTACTGGGTTTTAAGTGGGCGTCGTCGTCATCGTTGGTGGTTGGTTGGTGTAGTAGATTGGTTTGGTCTGTGGCGGCTAATACGCTTTGTGGTGACTGGAGATTGGGTTTAGGATCCACGGTAGATCTATTCGTCGAAGTCGGAGCAGTCTGGGTGTCGCCAGCAAAGTTTGAGTGTCGCCGGAGCTGTTTGGGTCTTGATGGCATGGTCTAAGTGCCGCCGGCAACCTTCTGGCAACTTTGTGGAGAAGACGATGGGTGTTTGGTTACTGGTGTTTGCTGTTCTCTATTCGAGATAAGGATATCCCAACTTGAAATCGGGATAAGGTTATCCTTGGTTTGGATTAGACCGGTTCAGGCCATTTTGTAGCCGGTTCAGGCCATTTTGCAGCCGGTTCAGGTCATTTTGGAGTCGGTTCAGCCCTATTCCGACCATTTCACTTCTTGTTTAGCCCTGTTCAGGTTCTTTTGCAGTGGGTTCAGGTTGGTTTTTTGCCCTTTTCTATCGGTTCTGCCTTGGTTTGAGTTTTTTAGGGCTGGTGTTGCTTCAGTTTAGGGCTGTTTTCTAAGTTTTTGCATCTATATACGTTGCATTTCGTTCTTTGGTGGGATCTTATAGTTTGGTTTTGGTATTGATTAGCACTGTCACCACATTATGGCTCCTAACCTAGATTTAATTACTTCTACTTCAATGTGTCCTACTCCTATGACACATGTGAAACTAAATGGAAAGAATTATGGTTATTGGTCACAATCTGTGGAATTATACTTAAGAGGAAAAGGTCTATATTCTCATTTGCAATCAAGGAAACCCCTGGCAAATCCGAAAAATAGCTCCACAAACCTTTGGGACCAAGCCGACAATCAAATTATATCTCTTATGTTGAATAGTATTGAGCCTCACATTGGATCCTCCTATCTATATCTTCCTACTACTAAAGCAATTTGGGATCATCTCGAGCACATGTATTCTGGTACTGGAACATCACTCGGATTTATGAGGTGTGTAAACAATACTTTGGGCTTGAGCAAAGTACCCAAACTATCGATGAGTACTACAATCAGGTTATGGCCATTTGTTAGGAAAGAGACATGTATCAACCGCTCTTTACTAACTTGAAAAAAATGGAAAAGCAACGTCAAGATGTGGATGTGGTTCAGTTCCATCTCGACTTGAAACCTGAGTATGAGTTTGTTTGTGCCCAGATTTTGGGTGGTTCTGACCTCCCATCACTTTCTGAGGTTTTCTCTCGGCTTCAGCGTGCAACTATTACTGATCATGGTTCTCTGTTGAGCATTGAACGTAATGGTGATCGTGTTGCTTTTATTGCTACCCGTGGTAGTTATGGTAGTTCCCGTGAGGGACATGGCAGTCGTGGTGGTCGTGGTTTTCATGGTGATCGTGATTATCGGGGTGGTGGTCGCATTGGAGGTCGTGGGCCTCGCAAATGCACTCATTGTGGTCGTACTAATCATTCTGTGGATTTTTATTGGGATTTACATGGCACACCATCTGAGTTTGCCAATCAGGTTGCTTCTCACGATGATTCTCCAGTCCCATCTGAAACACTTGTTGGCTCGAGCTCCAATTTCGAGAATGATCTGATCTCCATTCCGAAATATGAGTATGCTCAGTTCTTAGCCCATAAGCGGGTTTCTACCTCTTCCACAGCTACTCTTGCTCAGTTAGGTACTGCATCTCACTGTCTTTTATCCTCCACTAGCGACTCGTGGGTTATCAATTCTGGCGCCAATGACCATATGACTGGTTCGTCTACTTCCCTCTCTAATTATCATCCTGTTGCTACCCCTAAAAGTGTCACCCTAGCTAATGGTTCCCTCTCCAAAGTGGTCGGCTCAGGCACTACCCATCTGAGTCCTGATATTGAGTTGTTGTCTGTTCTCCATGTTCCTAGTTTTCCTTTTAATTTGTTATCTATTAGTAAAATTACAAAAACCTTTAGTTGTTCCGTTAGTTTTTACCCTTCTTTGTGTATTTTTTAGGATCTCAAGACGAGGAGGATGATTGGTATGGGGCATGAAGTCGATGGATTATATGATCTGGCACCTACACCGCCCTCTCGTGCTTTGTAGTCATCAGCCTCCGCTCTTCAATGGCATTGTCGCCTTGGTCATCCTTCCCTCTCTACGTTGAAGCATCAAGCCTCGAGTCTTCGTTATCAATTGTCTGTGTCTTGCGAAGCTTGTCAACTTAGTAAGCATCATCGTGCCTCGTTTCTATCACGAGTTGTTCCTAGAGTTTCTAGTCCTTTTGAGTTAGTTCATTCTGATGTATGAGGTCCCATTACTACAGTGTCCAATAAATTCCCCTATTTTGTTACTTTTGTAGATTATTTTCCCGTATGACACGGTTATTTTTAATGAAAAATCATTTCGAGTTATTTTCTACTTTCTAAATCTTTCGCAATATGATTCAGACTCAATTTGGTCAGAAAATTCGTATCTTGCGTTCGGATAATGCTAAAGAATATATGTCTCATTCATTTGCCTTTTATTTGTCTAATAAAGGCATTATCCATCAAACCTCGTGTACTCACACTCCACAACAAAATGGTGTGGTTGAACGCAAGAATCGCCATTTATTGGATGTCGCATGTTGTCTCTTGTCTCATATGCATGTTCCCAAACATTTTTGGACTGAGGCTGTTCTCACTGCTTGTTATTTAGTTAATAGGATGCCTTCCTCGATCTTAGAAGGGGCCTCTCCTCATTCTCTTTTATATCCTTCTTCATCCCCGTTCTCCTTGCCATTGAAGGTTTTTGGGTGTGTTTGCTATGTTCATAATTTAGGCCCTGGTTTTGATACACTTGACCCTCGTGCTACTAAATGTGTCTTTCTTGGGTATTCCACAACCCAGAAGAGCTACCGTTGCTATAGTCCGGTTCTTTAACGCGACTTCACGTGCGTTGATGTTACCTTTGATGAGTCTCTCCCTTATTTTCCTGTTATTCCTTCTTTGAGCGACTCTTCCCTTGTACTTGATGTTGCGTCTCTTCCGCTGCCTGTCCCCCTTGCCTTGCGTCCCCACTCACATGCTCCATTCTAGGTTTATCAGCGTCGGCCTCGACCATCTGCTCGTGCTCCGCCACCATCATCCTTATCGTCTACAGATCCGGTGCTTCCACCTCCATCCGATCACTTGCCTATTGCAATACGGAAAGGTACACGTTCTTGTACTACCCAACATCCTATTAGTCAATTTGTATCCACTAGTTCTTTATCTCCTTCATTGTCTTGTTTTCTTTCCCATCTCTCTAGTATTTCCATTCCAAAGACAGCGCAGGCTGCATTATTTGACTCTGGTTGGAGGCAAGCTATGGAATTGGAAATGAAGGCCTTGCATCATAATGGAACATGGGAGCTGGTTCCCTTACCACCTAATAAGAAGATTGTTGGTTGTAAATGGGTCTACACAGTTAACTTTCATCCTGATGGGTCGGTTGAACGATTGAAAGCTCGGCTGGTTGCTAAGGGTTATACGCAGACATATGGTATTGATTACGATGACACATTTTCTTCAGTAGCTAAAATTTCTTCTGTTCGTGTTCTTATTTCCTTGGCTACTAATCTTGATTGGCCATTGTTTCAATTGGATGTCAAAAATGCTTTCTTACATGGCGACTTGTGTGAGGAAGTTTATATGAAGCAACCACCTGGGTTTGTTGCTCAGGGGGAGTCTCAGGGCTATGTTTACAAATTAAGAAAGGCATTGTATGGTCTCAAGCAATCACCGCGGGCATGGTTTGGAAAGTTCTCTGAAGCGGTATTGAAGTTTAGTCTTCAGAGATGTCAGACGAATCATTCAGTATTTCACTTGCATACTAGTGCAGGCTATATCCTTCTTGTGGTATATGTAGATGATATCGTTATTATTGGAGATGATTCAGGAGGCATTGCTCGATTAAAGCAATTTCTACAAGAACAATTTCATACAAAGGATTTGGGCAAACTTCGATATTTTCTAGGTATTGAAGTTGCTAGATCTCGAACAGGTATCAACTTATCTCAGAGAAAGTATGCACTTGATTTATTAGAAGAAACAGGTCTTTTGGGTTCTCGATCTATTGATGTTCCAATGGATCCAAATAAGAAATTACTGAAGGATGAAGGTGAATTATTTGAAGATCCTAGCAGGTACCGTCGTCTAGTTGGGAAGTTGAACTATCTTACTATCACCAGGCCGGATATTTCATATGCAGTTAGTGTTGTCAGTCAGTTCTTAGAGGCTCCTTGGGTTTCACATTGGGAAGCTGTTACTCACATAATTCGGTATTTGAAGAGACAACCTGGTCTAAGGATATTGTATAGACCGAATGGACATCTTAGGGTTGAAGGTTTTATTGATGCAAATTGGGCAGGTTTCCTTTTAGATAGGCGGTCTAGTACAGGATATTGCACATTCTTCGACAGTAATCTTGTAACTTGGAAGAGTAAGAAACAGACAGTGTTGACAAGATCTAGTGCTGAAGCAGAGTATAGGGCAATGGCTCATATAGCTACTGAGTTGACATGGTTACAACACTTTCTTCAGGAGATTGGTTTCTCAGCTCCTACTCCTATCCTGTTATCTTGTGATAACCAGGCTGCTATACATATTGCATCTAACCCAGTGTTTCATGAGAGGACTAAACATATTGAGGTCGATTGTCATTATGTCTGAAACAAAATACTCAATTGAGATATATCTACAAGATTCGTGAAGTCTGGAGATCAGCTAACTGATATGTTTACAAAATCTTTGTGTTGTAACCGGTTAAAATTTATTTGTTCCAAGCTGGCTCTATATGATATATATGCTCCAACTTGAGGGAGAATGTTAAAAGAATATATTAGGGTTTGAGGGTATTTTAGTCTTTGTCATAATTATTTCAGTTTATATAATAATATGTTTGAGGTAAGCTACGTAACATAAGATACGAGCCTTCTCTTCTTCTAACTTTTTCCATGCAAACTGACATATATAATTTACTTAAAAAAAAAAAAAAAAAAGTATGCAAACATTTTAAATTTTAAGAATGAAAAGCAGCTGCTGTTTCTGAAACATGACAAATCATAGGCTTTTAGAATGGTTTATTACCGTGTTGTCCCTCAATGCTAGGAGCAC
Organism: Corylus avellana; assembly: GCF_965113065.1. Taxonomy (NCBI): domain Eukaryota; kingdom Viridiplantae; phylum Streptophyta; class Magnoliopsida; order Fagales; family Betulaceae; genus Corylus; species Corylus avellana. The sequence goes on from NC_142496.1 coordinate 6,519,211, forward strand.
ACACGCACGCATGACGCATATGTAAGGATGTAAAGTCACTAGGTCTGTAGATTAGGAGTCCTACAATGTATTTTCTGTAACAAGTAGTTTTAAGTCCAATTTATTGGAGAATGGAATTTTAGGGTTGTTAGCTTTTCTTTAGGCTTTCAATTTTGAGGCTTACTTGTGGAGTTTAAGCCAACCATACTCCACAAAATGTCGGGTCTATAACTTTAGGTATTTGATAAAAGTGATTTTGAGAATAGGGTCCCAGGATCTCCAGTTAACTGATGCCATGAATTTCTTACTACGAAGTTGTAGCAAAATTGATTGCACAGCTGATAATAGAAGAGCCTTTAGCAAACTGTATTATCAAAATAACTCTGCTAAAGATGTACATCACTTCGGTGTCTTTTTAATTGCTTTTGTTCGGCACTTGAGGATGATGGAGTATGTCTGTCTTTAAGCATGTCTGTCTGGTTATTGTCTTGTATATCTCTCCTTCATTTTCAGTGTAATCTAACTCAGGTTCTTTTCATTTTCAGCATCATTCAAAGAACAAGAAACGTTTTGTTTGCAACAATGATGGTAAATTTGGAATTTTCAATACAGCTCATGAAATACACAAAAAATGTCTGCGGAGGGTAAATAATGATCTGTAAGTGATCTTTATTGAAAGGAATGGGAAAAGGTAGGCTGGTGGCTTTTACAAAAATAAAGCTTTGGATTATAATTTACTTTGATAAGACGATGGGGTTAAAAGTAAGAAGCAATGCCCATGTTTTATCAAAGTGGAAGCCAGTTTTAAATAAACATTTCGTAAGTCTGTGTTAGCCAATAGACCCTACAAGAGTCAAGACCAACCTTAGTATGTCAGTGCCCACAAGCCAATTTTCGTTCAGTTTCCATCATTCCAATTCATCATTCACATGTCAAAATAAAGAACTTTTCTTTGTCTGTCAATGTATGCTTTCTTTCTCTATTTAGAATTGTAGGTAGAAGACCTCAGATTAAGTGAACCACTACCATGAGAGGTGTCCCTAAGAAAATGCATCCGTCATTCATCTAGAGAATTACAGTTCACCAAAATAAAACCAACTCCCTCAAGCTGCAAACTATTCTAGCATAATTTTGTAGATCTTGTTATCCCTAAAACCAAATGGATACATCACAACCGTTAGAAGAAGATAACATTACACTGAATCAGAATATTGAGCTAAAAAATTTTAAGAAATTAAGGTATCAGATTTTAACATATAAGAAATGTTTTGTGCACTTTTGGAATAATAACATTGCACTTTTAAAGTTAATATATCTTAAATCACATAGATTTGTGGACCTACATTAAATTAACCGGGGTGCACTTGCGGAAAACTCCTTGCCGAGGGCCTGTGTACCCTCAGGATTAGTGGAAGCGAAGTTCCGGATTCCCCGTGCCAAATCAAAAAAAAGATTTGTGGACGGTGACATAACCTCCTAATAAAATGAGTTTAGTACGGAAAAGCAGCACTTATAAATAACAAAAAACAACAGCACAATAATCATGTAGTACTATAGGAAATGCAAAAGAAAATGCTACCCAGTCATGACTGGCTGATGACTCCCAGTAGCGAACCTCATAAATTAAGGAAGCTGCCCTCCTAAAACTTTTGGATGTCACCCTACCTCCTATCACAAAAATCAATGCAAAAAGCCTCCCAATAAGACTATTTACATACAAGTGGTGCTCAAACTAAAATTGACTACAGCGCACAGACTTCATTATTATTATTATTATTATTATTTCTGTAAAGTTAGAGTGGCAACAAGCCAAGAAAGAAACCAACCCAATATATGGACCCCAACTAGAATATATCCCAATTAATTTCAAAGCAATTTACCACAACCAAGTACATTTGAACCTACAAAAAGGGCATAGGCTGCTGTAAACTGAATGCAAAAAAATTCCACGGCCTCAGTACAAAGGCATTTAGCTGAAGATTTAAACAATGCCACTGCAATGCAGTTTAGCAAACATGATCACTCTGCCTATCTCCATTACCTTGGCGGCTTGGCCCCTTCCTTATTACATGAAAAAATAGTTAACTAACATGAAAAGAGTTACATTCAATCTTCTTGAGTATAAAATCACTCAAAATTCTATCAGAATGGACAACTTATGATGATGAGTCACCAACTGCTTATTGATGACTGCACTACTGACTTGCAAAAGACTTTATATGTTCAATTTTAAACTGTAAAGAGTAACAATATATGAAGTTCTGTAAACTGATAGTGATAATGCCTGCTCTACGTATCACTAACTGCTGAAACTCGCAATCTTTGCAACCAATAGCAATGAGTTCTCATATAGAAATTTTACCTCACTCTCAGCGGGTAAATATTCGAACATGATGCTGCTCAAAACGATTGGCAATTAACTGGCCTCTAGCAGCTAGCCAAGGTGCGAGGGCCATTGAGATTCCCACCACCTGAAAAAGCAAAGATGACAGCTGAGAAGACATTATACCCTTGCAGAAAGGACGACGGAAATAGGATTTCCACTAGCAAAGATGTCATTTTTTTACTGAAAGATTGTATAAGTGATAATCATGAAGGTGACAACAATCTATATTTTATCTCAGCTAGTTAATTCAGCAGAATGAGTATGGTCCAGCATGCTCAGAAGTCTGTTAATTCTGCAGAATGAGTTGGCCAGTTCCAAATCATTGAGTTCTCTTATTGCAGAAGTTTGGAAACATGAGTTGGCCTGAAGTCTTTTAATTTATCTTTTTGGATCAATTGCTGGAGCTGCGAAGATCAAATAAGAACATGATGGAACCCCAGACCATTGAGAAATCTTGTGTTGGAATATCATCTATAAGGGTCTTTTATTGGAAAGATCAACACTTGAAAAGCCTTGATATACATTTCGGATATCACTTCAATTCCAAAGCTCAAAATCTATTCAGTTTTATGCTATGTATAGCACTATCGAAATGGAAAGCTATATTATTCCACTACTCTATTCTCAAATTAGGGCTCCATTCCATCTCCTCTGTTTAACAAACACCATATCTTGTTCGTAACTAACCCCAAAACATAAGTCATTCGTTCGTTCCTCATTTGATAAAAACTCAACAAAGTAATTAGATTTATTAAAGTAACATTTACTTATCAATTTTTTTATTTTTTTATTTTATTAAAGTAACACTGGGAAATTCTTTTGGCACATCAAAGAAATTCCCAAGTTATCCAGCCAAACAGGTATAATCTCATTTTCTTTCTGCATCATTTATTTACAGGCTAGAGATGCTTAAATACTAATAGGCTCAGAATGCTTAAATGCTCAAGGCAATAAATTTTTTTCAAAAACATGTGATAATGTAAAAACTGGATTAGACCATTTTAAGCTCCACACAACATCTGATCAGTTCTATACCGAGCATATGAACTCCAATCAACTCAACAAATACTTACCACCCACAAACTCAAAGTAGATTTTCCGCCCAGATTTCAAGCCGTTGAGGGAGTCGGACTCACTGTCGGAGGACCCAAGAAGAGGAGCCTCCTGACTCGGCCAGAGAACCCGAACCCATTTCCATCCGCACCTCGAGTGATTAGAGAGAGAGAGAGATTTGTTTTAGGGGAAGTATTTCCGACGAACGGTGGTTCTGAACTTGTGGTGTAGCCTTTGGTCGACGGAGAGGAGGAGAATTTTGGGGGGAAATTGGGGAGGGCTCCTGCTTTTTATTTTATTTATCGCACGTGGCATGGGCCCTTCATTTATAAAAATAAAAAGGGTTAAATAAAAAGGACCACCCCTAATTTTTTTCCTTTTTTCTTTCTTTTTTTTTTTTTTTTTAATACATTTTTAAATTTTTTTTTTTAAAAAAAATTAAATAGGTGCCACGTGTCAACATATAATTGGTCCACGTGTCAGTCTTAACGGTCAACTAACGGATGGACTAAGTTGATTCTTTATCAAAACCCCAGGAGGATCCTATGATAAAAATGAAATTACAGGGAAGTAAAAATAAAGTTCCTAAACCCCGGGGGTATTAGGTATTTAACCCAAATAAAAAATAAAAATAAGTTGGAACGAACTGGACCGAGTAAGCCCAGTAATTCCTTCAAGCCCATCAAGATTTGGAAGAAAGGAGTTATAGTGCCGGCGGGGCCACGCAAGCCCATTACACTGCGGGTTGTGGAGACCCGCTTTCCTTTGCCTCGATTAGGGGATTCCCGGAGTCTTTTTTTGGCCAATTTGGGGGATTCCCAAATTGCCCCTAAAAAAAATAAATAACATAAAAAAAATATTTAAAAAATAATAATAAATAGATAAAAACTGGGGGTAGCTACGGCCACCCCTTAGGCCATTTGACGGTGGCCACCCCCATCTGGTCGGATTGGGGGTGGCGAGCCATCCCCATGGCTGGATGGGGGTGGCTCAGCCACCACCAATGAGCCAAAGGGGGTGGCCGAAACCCCCCCAAACCCATTGCGACCCCCAGCTCTATTGTTTTATTTATTATTATTTTTAATTGTTTTTAGGGGCAATTTGGGGAGAATAAGATTAAAAATAGCACATGCGTCTCACATGGTGGACTTTTCGTCTTCTTAGACGGCAGTGACTAACAGATGGTTCGAATTAAAAAATTTTGAAACTTTAGGAGAGTACATTGCAAATTTTTAAACATTGGAGTTCACATTGAAAAAGATGTCAAACTTCATGAGAGTAAAATGCATTTTCCCCTTTTGTTCATAACACCAATAGCCATTTTGTTCCAGTCAATATCCAAAAACACAACACAACCGAGAACGAGGCTCGAGTTTAGTGCGCGGTTGGAGTACTAAAACAAAACAGGCAGAACCCAAGACACAAAGATGGTAATATGGGGGGACAATGCCAAACAACCTTTCGTTGTTTCTCAAGTTGACACGAAATAAAATCAAAAGAACTATTGGACACTAAACCTAACAACCCCTTTGAAGCTAATAGTTGTACTCGAGATGAAGATGCATGACCAAGACGTGAATGCCAAAGTGCAAGAGAGATTGGTGACGAAGAGGCACTAGTAGAGACGCTAGAGCCGGGGAGGTGTGAGGATGAGAGTTTGAACATGCGCCAAACTCTACGCCTGATCCTAAGGGTCTAGCTGGTACGAGGATCCTGCACATGCACACCAGAGAAGTCAAAGAAAAGTCTATATCCAAGTTCACATAGTTTCCCAACAATAAGAAGATTATAGAACAATTCAGGCACATGAAAAACTTCAGGAACAAAAAGGAAAGGTGTATCGATATTGTCTATATTTTTAACAATCATAGTGGAGCCATCAGTTATGCAAATGAATGAGGAATGGGGTGAAGGTGTCATGTGATTGCAACAAGCGGAATCGAAAAGCCAAGAGGAAGAGTTACCTGGCAAAACTGAGAGGACAGAGGAAGATGCATTACCAAAACGAGATAGGACTTTATTAGCTATTGCCTCGAATTTAGTTGCAAATAAGGTGATAGTGGAACCTGATAACTCACCATAGGTAGCAACTGAAGATGGAACAGTTGGAATGAAACAGCTACAGAGGAAGCGCTCTCAGGATGAGCAACTTCTATAGTGTGAATATTAAATCTTCCCTTACGCCAACACTTGTCAATAGTGTGCCCTCGACGTCTACAATAGCGACAATCATTGTTGTCGCGAGGCTTATCAGAATGTTCTGGCTAAGCAGAAGATGAACCATATAATGGAGCAGCCAACACTGTATGGCTGTGTTGAGAGTGCATGGTCGGCAATCTAGTCTCTACATGGACAAGTTCAAAGATGGCCTTGTCCAAAGTAGGAAGAGGAGAGCAATGTAAAAGTTGCACACCAACATGCTCAAAATCATCACATAAGGCCATAAGAAATTGATGAAGATGATGTGATCCCTGCGTTCAGCATACATTTGAGCCTCGCAAGAATCACGATAAATAGGATGAGAAAGATCAACTTGGTCCCATAAAAGTTGCATGCTGGCAAGAAAATCATTGATACGTTGGCCAAATTTCTGCATCAGATGAAAAAGCTCAAACAGAAGTTAGTACTCTCAAGCACCATCAACAATGGAATAGCGAGAAGCAAGAGCGCCCTTAGCTTCATCAAAACTACCAAATATGATGGAAATATATGAAATAGTGGTGTTACAGAACCATGTAAGAATCTAATGTTGATTGCTATCCCAATCAATGAGAGGAGTGAGGAAGGCGTCATCAGTTTAGTAGCACCTTTAACGAGCTTTTTGGCAATCTCAATCACATAAAACCAAAGCTTGCTGCCTTTGAGAAAACTACGCATAAATTGGGATGAGACAATGTAGTTTGTGCCATCCAATATAGTTTAAATATGATGAAGAATCTTGTTTTGTGCCATCTACAAATGCCAAATGCAAAAATAAACCACAAATATAAGATTAAGAGGAAAAAATTGAATAGGAAGCACATGGTCAACTATGGCATAAGTCAATGGTCAACAACCATAGTCAACGGTCAACTCAAGACCTGCCCACACGCTAATGTGGCACCAGGGTTGGCTTGGCACACTCTATGGGTGACACTTGGCTGCACCAAAGATGGAAGTGCTCCTAGTGCATGTGTGACACGCATTGTACCGTGGTGGCACTTTCGCGTGTGAATCCCACACGCACAATGACAGGTGGCTCGTGGGGGCGTGTGGCTGGTCCAATGGCGCATTTTTGGATAGCTACTGAATGGTCGGTGATGGATCTGTAGAATGGCAGATTCAACTAGAATATTTCTGCTACTACAAAGTTTCTAAGACTTCTTTTTTAATATTTTTCAGATTCAACCAATGATCAGACTTAGACTAAAACATTTCTTAGAGTGTTATGTCATAAAGCAAGAAAGATTGCTTGCTTTGTGACATAACACTCTAAGAAAGATATGTTATAAAGAAAGATTTCTTAGAGTGTTTACACAAAGCAGAAAGAGAAAGGGCGAGACAGGGTTGCAAGAAAGAAATAGCACAAAAGAGAACGGATTTGAGAATATTATATTCAAAGAAGATATTAGAGAGTGTTAGCCAGCTTGGAACAACTAGATTCTTTAAAGGTGACTAGCTAGAAGACTACTCTTAGCTTCAGTCTAGAAGTAAGTAAATCTTCTACCTCTTCTAAAGTTATTTCATGTCATGCCATTTATACATTTTATATCAAATTGTGAATAATTATTTTATTTACATACTATGAAGTTATGTCACATGCATGAAATATTTTTAAATGGCTTTTGGATGAACATTTATTGATGTAAAAGATTTATTTATAAAGCTTCTATTTAAAAAAAAAAAAAATGCTTTCTAAATAAAGCAAGTTGATATTTTGGAACAATTTTCAAAATGAGAAAAGAAGTTTTGAGAAAATGATGATTATAAGAAGGGTAAATATATCATAAAACCCTGAGTCAACGCGCCAAAATTAAATAGTTCCTAACTTCTTTTTTTTTTTTTTTCGAAAATTTACTCCCTGGGCCAATTAAAATACCAGAAAAATTTCTGCCGTCAGACTTTTGTAACTGCCGTTACTCCATTCTAAACGGTGCATTTTACGAATGCCAGATTGACAAAAAATGTTGATCCCACGTGTCCATGTTTACACGTAGGACCAAAACTCACATTTTGGTCACATCCAAAACGGTGAGTTTTGGAAACTTGGGGGTTTCAAATAAAACCCCCAAGTCATATCTCTTCCCCAACGAAACGAACCACCGACAGACATACCCACCGACGCATTCAATCCCAAGCATACCCACGGACCCACGCAGCGGCTGAACGGAGACCCATCGACGCACCCACCAACGGCTGAACAGAGACCCACCGGCGCGATAGAATCCACTGTCGAGTCTAGCAGTCCGGCGTCCACCCATTTTCTAACCTAGAACCGAGACCCACTGGCCGGCAACCCATCCAAGGTAATTTCCCATACTCTTTTGTGGTCTGTGCTGGTCTAACAGTGTGGAACAGTTTTCTTCTAGTTTTATTTTGCTTTTTGTTCTATTGTCAGATGTTTGTCGAAACCCCCATCACCAAATTTTTTGTTGAATCTGTGTTGGATTTATATATACAATATATAATGTGTTGGAATCTTACAAAACATACTTTATTGCGTTGTTGGCATCGGGTGTGGTCCATATTGGTTGTGGTTAGAATGAAATTTGACTTTATTCCATTGTTGTTGTAGACTTTTGGGCTGTAATTGCTTTGTCCATAGTAGCCTATGTTTGTCGTGTTTTGTCCTTTGACAACTGATTGTGGGTCATAGAGAGGTTTGAGAGTAATTACAACTTGGCTAGGGTGGTAGTTTCGTATTTGTGGTTAAAGAAAGACATAGTCCTTCCCTTGGATAAAAGAATAAACATATATGAGGGCATGGACCATCTTAAAGAGAGCATGGACCACACACTAAAGAGTACGTATTGCATGGAATGAAAAAATGTTGCATGTTCTCAATCTTATGTAAGCTGCTTTACATGCATATGTATAGAAAACACTTAGCAAAATATTTTTTGCTTATTGTGGGACAATTTTGTCATAGTAACCGTCCGAATTAGGAAAATCCTATTTTATAACGAATTGTAATATTTTGAGTTAGCTCTCCAATGCCACTTGAATTACTTCAATCCGATATTTGACCAGAAAGTTATGATGAAATTAATGAGTCATGTGCAGAATCTGAATTTCAATCAAATCCGAAATTTTATCCAATCTGAACTTTAATCCAATCTGATCTTTAATTTGATTTAACCATTTCTTGGATTTGGTTAAACTTAACCACATCATCTAGATCTTCTCAAAGTATGCATTCTTCCAAACTTTGCATTTTTTCCTTTAAAGCTGTAGTTTTTCTTCAATGACCTACAAAACACTAAAAACACAAAACTAACACAAAATATTAAATAACAACGATTAACTAATGTAAATAAAGGGGTCCAAATTTGCAATATTTGGCACTTATCAATATGCATATAATCATAAGTAACAGTAATTGTTCAACCGTATGATCTACTCAAGATATTACCCATTCTTAGCGGGATTAGCGCTGTCCTGAGGGACCTGTAGTACAACACCAGTGTCCCGGATATTGCACACTACCATACATAACATTAGTGGCACGACTGAGTCCGACCTTGGGTGGCCCATACCACTAATGATGTCCGTCCTATAGTGACTATCCATTAGGGAATGGCTGCGCCTTGGTCACGAAGCCATTGGATCCAAAGCCCCCCCCACACACACATATTTGACCATAAAGTTAACATATATAGTAAGTTCATGATCGTTATTCCGCACGTACCGGTGTACCATATCATACGATGCAATTAATCTTATCAGTCTTTTACATGTATAGTTTTACAAGCCTCATTATTATCTTATTAATCAACACACGTTTTTACAAAAGAGAGTTCACAGTAGTTCTAAAATATATTTCATGAGAGTTGCAAAATACGCATGTTTGATATATATAAAATAGACGTGCAATGCGGGAAAAGTAACAACAAGCAATGTGAGTTTGTACTCACCTAGGTCGTAAGGTTCCTTCGTAAAATTTTCTTGAGGCTCCATAGCCTCGAATACTGAGAAAAAACCTATCATTAGTTCTAAATCCAACTAAAATGAACCTAGAACATGAAAACAGAGGCTATCGAATGACTTGGTCAAAACATCATTTCCCCTTAAATGCTTCTGACCGTACGTCTGGGCTCAAGGCCATACGTCCGCCCAGAAAGTTTCAAGTAGAACCTTGTTCGTTCCAAACGTCCACCTATCCTCCCAAACTGCTTCTAAACCCATCTAAATGGATTTCTAAGACCTCCTATCTCCAAATAAGGTCTCCATGCAATATAAAACACAATGGAATGCTAAGCCCAACTCTAAACAAAATCAATGGTATAACATGTCTAAAGTTTCAGACCAACGTCTAAGCTACTCTAGAAAGCATTAAAAGAGCATAACGACTTAGAAAGAAAAGTTAAGCGAATAGGGTTACCTCCTAGAAGAAACCTTCAAGAAAACACATTTCCTTCTCCACAAAACACACAAAATCCTCACAAAACACTCACACATGTGTATCAGAAAGTCTGGGGGCGAGAATGGGTGTATGAGAATAAGGGGGTATTTATAGTAGAGGGTGCGACCAACTTCTCTGAAAAGTAACGGACGTCTGGTACTATTCGGGCATACGTGCAGTACTATTTACACAGCAGTCCAAAGGCTGTATCGTATGTCCAGGTATTAACCAAAAGGTATTCCAAAAGTAGCGTATGTCCGTGTGGTCCCCAGCGTACGTCCGTGTACTATTGGTAGAGTACGGCGTACTATTGTCAGCGTACATACGATGGTCCCCCGGCACACGTTCTCTACTACAAACAAGAGTGTACGTCAGGCAACCCTAGCGTTCGTCCTCTACTACAGACAATAGCATACATCCAGTAACCCTAGTGTACGTCCGGTCTGAAAGTCCAAATCCCCAAAATGCCCTTCTAGTTGTCCCTAGTGACCCAAAGTCCAAATTAACCCTCTAACTAAGCTACCTAAGCTTAGTTAATTATTTTGGTCACTACACTTAGATAAGAAGAGAGTTTTCTTTGTCAATTTTTTCTCACTTTTGTGTGAGAGTGAAATTTTGGTGTTTTGGGGCTTTGGGTTTTGAGTGATTTTCTCCCCATTATCTTTGTACTCCATCTTTTGATAGTGAATTTCCTCCGAATCGTCTCTGTCAGTGGATGTAAGCTTGTTAAGCCGAACTATTTAAATCTTGGTGTCGTGTGTGATTGATCTATCTTCTATTCTACTCTTTTCTGCTTCTTTGGGATCTTGTATTTTGATTATGTGCACAACAAGTGGTATCAGAGCCTGGGTTCTTTATTTTGCGAGATGGCTTCTGTAAAATTTGAAGTAGAAAAGTTTGATGGTTAGAATAGTTTCAGTCTTTGGCGTATCAAGACACGTTCTTTAATGCAACAACAAGGTTTGGTGAAGATTTTGGATGGCAATGTGCCATCATTAAGGGAGGAGCGTCTCATGTCGCATCTATATTATTTTAGTGCGTTTGGGAGCATCATGTATGCTATGGAGTGCATTCGTCCAAATGTTTCACATGCAATCAGTGTTGTTAATCCTGGCATGGTTTAGTGGCCGGCAGTGAATTTGATATTCCATTATTTACGGGCTGCTACAGATGTTGGCTCAGTCTTTGACAGAGATAGTGGTATCGGTTCCAGTGTCATTAGGTTTGTCGATTCAGATTATGCTGGTGATCTGGATTTGACACGAGGAGATATCATATTGAAGAACATTGTCACTGAGGAAAATCCAGTGGATATATATGTTGACTAAACCAGTTCCAGTTCGCAAATTCAAGAGTTGCTTGGATTTGATTGTTGTGATTGCTTGTGTGGGTGTTGGAGGAGACGTCATGAGGAGATTTCGTTGAGGACTTGATAGAATTCAAGTTAAGGTGGAGTTTGTTGTGTTGTGCCTTGAATTTCTCAAGTCATGTGTGGGGCCCAGCCGTGACTTTGGCTTTTTAGTATTCCAGCCTTAATTGGTTCTCCTTTTACAAGTTTAGTTTGGAGTTCTTGCCGACATGGAGTGTACTACTCCAACAAGGATTACAACTATTTTGGCCAGCTTTCTTCTTCTATAAAAGAGGAGTATGTTGCATAGTCACTCTGGGAGAAAAATTTAGAAGTAGCATCTCATTAGGGTTTTCTCACTTTGTTGTGCCTTATGACACTTAGAGAGGAAGAGACTTTTCTTTGTCATTTTTTTTTTTTTTTTTTTTTTTTTTTTTTCTGTTTTGTATTTTTCTCTTTTGTGTGAGAGTAAGATTTGGGTATATTGGGGTTTCGGATTTTGAGTGATTTTCTTCCAGTTATCTTTGTACTCCATCTTTTGATAATAAATTTCCCCCGGGTCGTCTCTGCTAGTGAATGTAAGCTTGTTAAGCCAAACCACTTAAATCTTAGTGTCGGGTGTGATTGATCTATTTTCTATTCTAATATTTTTTGCTTTTTTGGGATCCTGTATTTTAACAACGTGCACAATAGATCAAGAGTCATTGAATCATCCTTTGTCACAAATGACAAAGATGTTACAAAAGGATTGTTTTCCATTCTATTTAAAGATTGAGTGAAATGGATAAAAACTCTTTAACTATTTACAATTACAATTTAATAGGAAAGGTAAAATTTACAAAAACTGTCATGATAACTTACAAACTCTAGAATTCATGATCACTCGGGATAAATCTTCATCTCTAGTCTTGATCATCTGCAAGAATACTGAATATCCTTAATTTGGAGCTAAACTTCACTTGTATTGCTGCTCAAGACACTTGCTGCTTCTTTAAACTTATTTACTCATTTAAATGGTTTGATTATAGGCATCAGAAAATTCAGAAAAAAAGAAAAAGAAAAAAGAAAATAATCATGATCATTGTGTTTATTATTTAATATCATAGAGCTAGAGAGAGAGAGAGTGAGAGAGAGAGAGAGATTTACATACCAGAACTTTCTGGAAACTCAGATTGAAGAGATGATCAGGGATATCGTTTTCCATTCGAAACTTGTCAAGCAAACAGTTCTTGTTTGTATCTCAATTTCGTAGCCTGTCCGACCTTGAGTTTTGTTTGGAATTACTTGTTTGTCATTAATTATCATGGGATTGGGTGAACGAACATTCTTAAAAACAACATCCTATTTCTTGGAAACTTTTTATGGAATTACAGACACCAAAAACAACAATCCAAAGAACTAGACAATACATAATTATATATGATGGAATTGTCAGTCGGACCAAATATTGCAATCATCTGCAAATTACAGAAAAAGGGTAAAAAGGAAACGAGATGGATCAAAACAAACACTACCTTATTGGGGGTAAAATATAAATGCTCTTATAACGACAAAACCTTAAATTATTGACATTGAGCATATATGCATAGGTAATCGCTCAATGTGCCAAATAGTCAATGTTGACACACATTCATGAAAAAGTTTGGTGTAGCTAATATGAGTATAGAGGGAATCTTGTGCTGTGTGTGTATTTTTCATGTACATTAATATTCTAGTGGAAGAAACCAATAATTTTTTTAAGAAAATCATAGAAAAAGAAAATGTACGTCAAAGGCAAATTTTCTTGAGATTGAAGGAGATCAGAGCAAGAGGGAGAGAGTCAAGGTCGAACAGACAACGAGATCAAGATGACCTGCAAGATACCGTTCAATTGACAAGGTTAGCATGGAAACCACTCACCAAATGAATATCAAAGATGCATAAACGAACCACTCAAAAGCTGACACCCAAATGGATTTCTGCACAAGAAAATGACCATCTCTTTGTTGGGCTACCACACCAGCTTTTATAGGCGCTAGACAGTAAGCCATTTATCAAAGCATGCAGCAGCATTGACTTGCAGATATGCAAGAGAGGGAGAGAGAGAGCGAGAGAGCGAGAGAGGGGGTGATGGAATTAGGAAATGTGAGAGGGTAGTTGGGATTGCGAACGTTGAAGAGTAAATATGCATGGAAGTATGGTTTTGGAGAGCAATCTCAATCCCCATCTACCCTCCAGCTCCTTGCCTCCTCCCCACCAATTATATCCGACTTTCCCACGTGTGATTGCTTCTGGTGGAATTTCCGATTGGACCAGCAAGTGTTCTATTCTAACTCTTACCAAAACCCGAAAAGTGCCAAATTGGAGAGAAAAATGAGTAATCCTATATATGCTGGACAAATATCAATTTTCAATCCTCTAAAATCTGATATAATGTGGTCCTCCCACTGTCTTTGGTGAATGAAATTAAATAGGGGTCGGAGGACCACGCCACATCATCTTTAGTAGATGGAAAATTGATAATTAAATATATAATATTAATTATTTGAAGAAAAAAAAAATACAATTGAGTAAGGAACGCATAATTAAAATAAATAATTCAGCTCGTAATTATACCACACCAATATTCAACCACAATTCTACTATGCGGATATATATATATATATATATATATATATATACATTATTGTTATTATAAGTTCAAACTTCTATAAAGTAATTGATTAATTCATAGACTTATATAGTGAAATAGATGTGACTGGGTGACCGACCGACCTGTAGCTTGATTTGTCTAAAACCAGACATAAAAAAAAGGAAAGAAATTAAACAAAAGGCCGTCTTTCCCAACCACAATGTAATGAAAATATTGCTATAATAAAGTCGGAAAGTGACAAAGTATTGTATCATATGATGAGCGTAGAAATTCATACGTATTTAATTTTGTAAAATTTAATTGCTTTCCACCAACAAAAGAAAGGAAGGCAAGAGATGAGATTGAGATTATGAAAGTAATTTGCCAATGGGTGAGCTAGGGCTGTTGGCCTCAATGACAACTTCAAAATTCCCTAGCTTCCAAACTTTCAAGATTGATAAAGGATTGCAGGTTGAGGGAAACAGCTATATATGTCAGCGCTTCACCAGTATTGGGGTCACAAGGGGCCATAGACTTGATAAAAAGGACAAATGGCTGTCTGCATTGAGAAGTCCTCTCCAATTGCTGTATCAAAATTCAAATTGAAAACATTTCCAATTTTAAAACTTCTTTCACACCCACATGGGCAGAGATGAAGAGCCATCCACAGGAAGGCCATGCTTTGTTAAACATTTAATATGATAAGCAAAGAAATATATTATATTTAAATTTTGTCTCCATTATTCATCTTTTTCTACCAATATAAATGGTTTTCGTCAAAATTTTACACGAAAATTAAAATACAAAGACCTATTTATTAATTTTGCTTACAATGCAAAATTTCAATAACTTTTTATATCCATATTGTTTATTGGGGCTTGTTGCTTTTTTTTTTTTTATTTAAAAAAAAAAATTGAATATAATGATTTGCTATTATTAAAAGAAGACTGCTGAATTGTGGATAGAGACTTGAGTCAGTCGAACAAATAATTAGCAAAGACAATAAAGTGGTCCCCCTATATTAAAATATCTTGTACAAGGTTGTGCCTTACTGTCTAAAGGTTGTGTTGGCAAGTTGACATTCCTCTTTAGGTGCAAACAACTGGAATTAATTAAATTAAGGATATAAATTTTCTAAAACTAGGTTTTAGAAAGTTAGCCAACTTAGTATGTACATTTGGTATACCAAACACCTATTTTATTAATAAATAAATAAAAAAAGCTTTTATTAGATATGAATGGAGGATAGTAAAATATAATAGCCTTAGTGTTAAGGTAAATGATAAAAATCTAATATTTGAATAAGGAGATCGAATGGGTTGCAGATTGGGAGAATGGGGAAGGTGCTTGAGGATGAGGATTTTGGTACAACAAACAAAAAATGTAAATGCATTCACAGTATCTTCACCCCTCTTCTTTTGACCCTCTCCCGTCCTTCCCCCCCACCCTCCCTTTTTTTTTTTTTTGACTGTTTTTCTACTCCAATTACTCTTTGGTCCAAATGTGACCACTCAAAGCCCCAGGACTTGATGAATTTGCAATTTGTTTTGGCCAAAAACACTGGACACCGGTGTAATGCCCCAAATTTTGAAGTATTATTTATCCTAAAATCAACCATTACACTTGAGCCTAAAAAACTCTTTTTGTAAACCCTAAGAGTGTGCCTTAACCCTAAACCAAGCCTTCACTTGAAATTAGTCCTAAAAACCCAATTCAAACTCTCTCGCCGAACGTTCGGCAAGGGACCACACCGAAAATTTGACCATGTCCTTAGTGTGAACGTTCGCCAATGGGACCACAGAGAATGTTCGTTGACCAAAGTTTGATCCACTGAGTATTGATTGAACGTTCCACAAGCAACCCTAGAACCACTGTGTAATAGTATACCAAATGTTCCCCATAGTACAGAACATTCGATGACAGTATGAAAAGCATTTTTAACCTATTCTCCACCCTTGCAGAGGAGAGCCTCACCCCCTATAAACACCCTAACCCTAAAGTGAGAGGAGAGTTTCTTGAGAGGAAGAAGAAGGTTTTGGATTTTTGCTATTTTCAAAGTAACTCTTGAACTTTCATTAGAATTTTATGTTATCTTGCTATTATTCTTGCTTTCTTCAAGCTTTTAAAGATGCCATAACTTGTGTGTCATTTTTCCCTGTGAGGAAAATAGTGATGTTCAAACGTTTTAGAAATGCTCATTATTTCTTTGGTTTTCTTGTATGTCCTTCACTATGTTTTATGAACAACTTTAGAGCCTAGGATGTGGTTTTTACCATTGTGACTTCAAAATAGAAGCCTAGACACTGCATTAAGACTATGCTCGAACTTTCTCTACCCATTATGAGTGAATGTTTGCCCCTTTGACACAACGTTCGACGAGATCCCAAAATGCATAAAAGTAGGGTTTTGAACCCTTTTACCTAGGTGTATTCAATTAGGACCTTTTGTGTCTTTAGCAAACCCTTTGGCTCTACGTATAATGATAGCCATGTTTCATTATATCAGGGATTCGGAATGCCGGATGACTCAAGCGAGCGTACGAGGTAAGTAAACACTTACGACTGCTTTCCTTAAAAACGTACGATATGTCAGCTTACTGGTTGTGGTGTCCCACATCACCTGGGTATGGAGATGGAAATGTGCTTATATGCATGCTTACACTCTTCATAACAACGTTTTTTAAAGCCGTGATGGTCATAATCCCATCAGAATTTCGCAATTAAGCAAGCTTATGCGAAAGTAGTACAAGGATGGGTGACCTCCTGGGAAGTTTAGTTTATGGGAACCAAAAGCAGACAATATTGTGTGTCAATGGGGTGGGGTGTTACACTGAGCACGTGTATGATATGAGCATGTTTACTCTTTTACGTAACTTGGTAACTGTATTAATAATCGAATTAATAAGATGCATCGTATGAAATGGTACACCGATACATGCAGTATAATGGCAATGAGCTTTATATATACTTGATTCTATGGTAAAATGTGTAAGGATGTGTTATATGGGCTTTTGATTCATTATTAGTAGTGTGGGCCACTCGAGGTCGGACTCGGTCAAACTGCTAGTATATGAATGGTAGCATACAATGACTGGGGCACCAACATTATATTACAGGTCCCTCGGGATAGTGCCAACTCTGTTGAGAATGATTAATATCTTGGGTAGAGCGTACATGATAGTTATGACCTCTTAAAGTATTACTTTTCTGCATTAAAACTCTTAGGCAATTGCCATTGGAATTATGTTGTGCCAAATACTACCTAAATTAATAGATAATAATTGATACGTTTTACTCGCAAGTGCACAAGATCAAATGATAGTATAGTGCAGTAAGTACGAGATCGTTTCCACGAGGATTGTTGATTTTGCTTAGAATTGATTAAAATATCAAGTTGTCACTAAATTGATATTATGAAAAAGAAATAAAGATAAATGAAAAAGATAGCTTAAATATTCACCACTAATCATGCTCAAATAATATAATAATATGCCAATGTTCCAATCAAATTATGAATACCTAAAGTTTGCCAACCTAAGGGCATGAGTGTCTACTCCTTAAGCTATTGATCTCCCTAAGCAATGAATTAGGCATGAGTGTCCACTCTAATTCTTTTCTTTATTAAAGGATTTAGCATGGGTGTCTACTAAGTTGTTCTTTAAGGAAGTATAAATCTGTGAAAATTGACAAACACATGGAACCTAGGGCATGGGTGTCTACTCCCGGTTTTCCATATTGATTAACTCAAGAACCCATGAGAAGATTCTTTTCTTACTATATTAAGCCCAGGACTTGATCATACAAATTGACTTAAATAACTAATCCATACCACATGCATATAATGGACAATTACACACATATGAGGAATTCGATAAAACATGAATTAATCAAGTTAAGCATCACAATATGATTATCACAAAGGTGCGAATATTGATATATTAAAGAAATATAATTAGAGCTTCAATCTAATCCTATTAAAGTATTTCGTTACACATAATTAAAATAAAGGGAAAAGAAAGAACCAAAAACCGCTTTTAGAAGTGGCATTCAAATTCTCCTCTCCGGAAACGCTTTCTTTTCTTCCATGACCTACAAAAACACAGAAAACACAAAAATGAAATAAAATAGCACAACATAACAAGACTAAGAAATTAACAAGTGTAAATTAAGGGCTAAAATATGAATATTTTGGCACTTATCATACTCCTAAACTTACATATTGCTAGCCTCTTAGGAATACGAAACTAAAAACCAAATGAAAAGCAGAAAACAAAAAGATAAATCCATCTTTCGTGGGATGTACGATTGCATTTACCATATACAACAAGCCTTTTAAATCTCTAGGCATTGCTTAGAGGACGAGTGAAGTGTCGTGAGGATTTTTCAAGAATGTTACCCATAAACATTATGCAAAAGTTCATATTATCCAAAAATTGAAATGTCACTCAAAATCAAGATTTTCATTCATTAGCAAGCTTAAAAAGATAAACTCTATATTCTCACTGAAATTGAATTTTAAAGTCTAATCACTTACAAAAGGAAGGCTTTAAGCATCACAAGTTCGAAACAGTGTAAAATGAATTAGCACAAAAATATGAAGATTCCAAGTAATTCCAAGGTGCATTGTCTCAATATCTCAAAGTTCACTGAAATTCTCACCAGAATGAACAACAATGGCATATTTTCTTTTTTTTTTTTCTTTTTTTTTTTCTTTTTTTAATTTTATTTTATTTTTTATTCTTTTATCAGGCTTTGCAATGTTTAGTTCCCTTAAACTTTCTAATTGACCCATGTTGCGAGTGTTAAGTCAATGACTCCCAAACGAGATGGTTTTAAGGCATTAGGTGTAAAGGCACCTCTAAGGAATTACTAACTCGAGTAAACAAGGCGACGAAACTAAGCTAGCCATAAATTTAACCAAATCAAAATTTTCACCTTTTGACGTGAACACTCAATACTTACTGAGACAAGAGGTCCAGTTACTTAGTAAGAAAAACTTATCAAGGATCAAGGATCAATTATTATTATTTTTTTTTCAATTATATGTAATATGCCAAAGTGTCCATCTAACAAGTCATCCAGCTTCACCCAAGATAGAGAAACATACACATTAAACTCACATGTCATACCCCACAAATTATGTGCTAATGTGTACTTGTGTCAGATCAGATCAAACATGTGAATTCTCAAATGCCTAACGTAAGTAACCAAACTTAAAAACTCTATTATCAAATCATGTGTTCACAATTTTAAGCTTACCAATGAAAATCAAATCACAATTTTTCCAGATCGACCAAAATTTTAAGATAAACATGAACATGCAAGTGTCCCCCATACCCCCAAAATGTGTGTAAGTGTCCCCCATACCCCCAAAATTAAATTACACATTATCCCCAATGTGTGTATAGCATAGAAAGATCTTACCCGGGAAATGGCCGAAACTGGCTGGATAGGCATGGCTCATAGCACACCCCCAAACTTTAACGCAAGCACACTTGTCCATGAAAAACAAAACACTAAAGTAACAATGGAAAACAAAAACAAAATAAAATGAAAATAAAATTTTTTTTAAAAAAAAGAAGAAAGAAATAAAAAGGATATGCTATAGGGTGCCTCCTATGAGCACTAAGTTTAACGTCTTTAGCCAGACTATTGTACTCTTCTCCCTGCTGTCCCAAAGAAGATGCAAGCACACTTTTCCCATGAGGTGACTGGCTTGAATAACCTTTTCAAGCCACGACTTTTGAATTCTTCGACTTTCCATTGAGTGGCTTCAAAATTTGTGAAGTCATCAAAGTCTCCAAAATGAGCTCCCTCTGTTGAAAAGTGGGTCGGGATGAAGTGGCCTTGGCCTTGGAAGCTTGAGATGATGACGTCTGATTTCTAGGTATCTTGTAGGTTGGTTCAGGACTTTCATCAAACACTTAGTGTGCAGCTTCCAAAATGAGTGATGCCAAACCACTGTAAAATAAAAGCTCAATCCCCTGCCAAAATAACAAATCCAACACATAAGACAAAGCAAAATCCATGGCTACAGGTTGTGTTTATCAAAAACAGAGGAAAAAAAAAAAAAAAGGCCGGTGGTAGTGTGTATCACTTCGCATAAGAGAAAGTGAAGGGGGAAGGGAAGGTGCTGCACTCATGCGTGCAGGGGTGCACGGCGGTAATGTGCTCGAGCGCACAACTGGGTGCGCTCGATCGCACTTGCAGAACAGAAACAACAACTCAACAGGTGAGGAAAACAACAGACTAAATAAAAATAAAATTCAACTAATAACTAAAGGAAAACATAAAACAACTAAAAGTTAACAACACTGTAAAATTAAACAGATAAATGATACTCCAACGAAATATCAATCAAGTGTAACACATTACTGTAAAAATATAATCAAAGAATGAACATGAAACAACAATGGAAAATATAAAACCTAGATGGAGATCATGAACCTCGGCCTGAAAAAGGATTCAAGTGCATAGGGCCTGTGCTCTAACTTGTGGAGCTCACTCATTTAGTCAAAATATGGGGGATCTGCCAAGCCAACGGAATCCTCATCATTGAAGCGCTCAGTGCTTTTTGACCTTTAAGTTTAAACTTGAAGCACCAGTCTTTTCTTTTCTTGGACCAAAGAGAATGAATTTTTCCTACAGAAAGGTAATTCCAATTTTTTGTAGATCGGGGTGGACTACTCTGAGTTTTCTCAAACAGTTTCTCATCTGAAAGGGAATCATGAACTGGAATAAAATAAGAAGAATACACAGGGAGCTTTTCTATCTTGATGTCCTCAATTTGCTCATTTGATGGCTCTAATAGAGTTCTCTCCTGGACTCTTGGTACTTCGGGAATAAAAGTTGATGTTGAAGAATTCTCAATGCTTTCTTCTTTTTCACGATGTGGTTCTTGTGGAACCTCAATTTGCTCCTCCTTCCTCTCTTCCTCTTTACTTTCAACCACTTCTTCGCTCCTAAATGTGACAGCTTGCTCATGATAGTAGGTACACTCATCCTCCATGTAGTGCCCTTTAGGATTGGTCACCAACTGACTTTGGCACTCTTTTTCTTGATATTGTTGAGGCCAATCAATTAGAGATAGCTCATCTTCATGAGCTACTATCTTGAAAATGGATTGCCCCAGATTAAGACAAAGATAGGAATATGATTGACCATAGATTTGTGGAGATGGCTCCTCCTCATGATAGGAAATACTCTCTTCCTCCATATAATGTCCATGAAGAGTGGTCACCGACTGATTTTGGCACTCTTTTTCTTCTTCTTGGAGGATATCAGCTTCTTCTTTGGGGTGAGCCTTCATTATCTCAATTATTTGCCGTGTACTATTGGTCAACACTCTGATCTTATCTAATAACTCTTTAGAGATCTCAGGAGGAGGTGGCTCGGCCTAATACTACTATTGCTCTTGGTATTGTTAAGGCCAATTGATGGGAGATGGCTCTTCTTGGTGAGCTTCTATGAATTGCAACAATTGCCTCTTGGTTGTACTATCGCTTAGCCATGAATATGATTCACCATAGAACTGTGGAAATGATTGATGGTGCAGTTCATGAAATTATGGGGCATGATTTTCAAGAGCTTGAACTGGCCACGAGAGATTAGACTATTGGCTCCATGACGGGTTATAGGAGTCAAAATAGCTGTCTTCCGCCGGTCTAAAGAATGATGTGTTCATATGCCTATAAGAATAGTTAGAAAATTGTCTTGTTGAAGGATAATCTATAACATGGTGATAAGGATTATGGCAATATGAACATGGTCCATGGGGCGTCGGAATGTCTCCCCACATGTGTGGAAACAAAAATAAAATAAGAAAAGAAGTTAAAATTAAAAGGGAGATAAAAACAAAATTAAAAATAAAACTTACGAAGATGCAAACTCGAATGACCCTGCATGAAAAGAAAAAAAAATTAGATCCTTAATTAAAACAGTCTCTGTGCTGCTGTCCGGATGTGCGATTGATCGCACTTGTTAGTGTGCTCGATCGCCCTGGTTGGGCGCTTGAGCACACCTCCGGAGAACAGAACACAAACTGTGAAACTAGAAATAAAAAGAATTAAAACAAAAATAAAATTAACTAAGGAAAATAATTCTAAACAAAATTAAACAATCCCCGACAACAGCGCCAAAAACTTGTTGTACCAAATACTACCTAAATTAATAGATAATAATTGATACGTTTTACTCGCACGTGCACAAGATCAAACGATACTATAGTGCAACAAGTACGAGATCGTTCCCACGAGGATTGTTGATTTTTCTTAGAATTGATTAAAATATCAAGATTGTCACTAAATTGATATTATGAAAAAGAAATAAAGATAAATGAAAAGGAGGGTTTTGATATCCACCACTAATCATGCTCAAATAATATAACAATATGCCAATGCTCCAATCATATTATGAATACCTAAAGTTTGCCAACCTAAGGGCATAAGTGTCTACTCCTTAAGCTATTGATCTTCCTAGGCAACGAATCATACATGGGTATCTACTCTAATTCTTTTCTTTCCTAAAGGATTTAGTATGGGTGTCTACTAAGTTATTCTTTAAGAAAGCATAAATTTGTGAAAATTGACAAACACATGGAACCTAGGGCATGGGTGTCTACTCCCGATTTTCAAAGTTAATTAACCCAAGAGCCCGTGAGGAAATTCTTTTGTTACTCTATTAAGCACAGGACTCGATCATCCAAATTAACTTAAATAACTAATCCATACCACATGCATATAATGGCCAATCACACACATAAGGAATTCGATAAAACAGGAATTAATCAAATTAAGCATCACAATATGATTATCACAAAGGCAACAATATTGATATATTAAAGAAACATAATTAGGGCTTCAATCTAGCCCTACTAAAGTATTTAGTTACACATAATTAAAATAAAAGGAAAAGAAAGAACCGAAAACCGCTCCTAAAAGTAGTCTCCAAATTCTACTCTCCCATGTTGTCTCTAATTGTGAGCCTTAGAGGTCCATTTATAGGGCTTAGGAGAGTCCTAGAAGCCCTAGTAATCCTAGGAAATTCAGAGTCCAACCTCCTAGTCCAATTAGGAAGTAATCCTAGTACAAATCAGAATAAGATTCGTCCAAATTTGCGTTCTTTTATTTCGAGACAATTTTGGCATAGCAGAATTCCAAATTAGGAAAATGCTATTTCACAATGATTTGCATAATTTTGAGTTAGCTTTCCAATGCTGCTAGAATCACCTCCATAGAATACTTGAGCTGAAAGTTATGGGCAAAATACTGAGACATGTGCAGAATCCAAATTTGAATACAATCCGATTTTGACTCTAATTAGAGAAATTCCGATTTAATCATTTTCTTTATTTGATTAAACTTAACCATATCATAAAGGTCCTCTATTATGATTGGTTAAGCTTAACAATATCTTCTAGGTCTTCCCAATTTGCCCTTTAAGCTTGGAACTTTTCTGGAAACGCTTTCTTTTCTTCCATGACCTACAAAAACACAGAAAACACAAAAAGAAAATAAAATAGCACAACATAACAAGACGAAGAAATTAACAAGTGTAAATTAAGGGCAAAAATATGAATATTTTGGCACTTATCAAATTACACCTCTTTATTTCAAATAAAACGATACTATTATGGTGTATTAACAAAGACAATACCTCTTTTAAATTCTTATCGAAGCTGCATGTTTATTTATGTTCATTAATAACTGGCTCATTTTATACCCAATTGTGAGGTTTACTTACTAAGTCTTTAGACTTACACAGTTATTACATCTTGTAGGAAACCCCTTTCTAAGGAGAGGATAGTGATGAAATTGCCACTTCAAGTTATTGAGTTAAGACAAAGACCGACCCTGTGTAAACAGGTTTGATTAGCATAATCATCATTTCAATTAGTAGCTCCATGTCTATGATTGAGGATAATGCATGTTGTCATTATGATTTATAGATTCCCTAGATTTATTTCACATTCTTACGCATTTATGTTGATTATGTTAAGATGAGTGGTTTTCCAGTTAGTTACCAGTTAGTTGAATTGGGGTAATTGCCAGTAATCCTACCAGACTGGTTAAGGCCAGATTTGGGGAAGTCACAACCGGCGGGAGATGAGGTGTGTCAAGATGTTCTTGGTTTTCTAAATTCTTGTGTTCTTGTTGCCTCTATAAATTCTACTAATATAGCTCTCATCCTAAAAATAAAATTTTAAAAATCCCTCAAAAGTGACTGAATATTGGCCTATTAGCTCATGCTATGTTTTATATAAATTGAAAAAATGCTATGCAGGTGTATATTACACAATATGTCGAATTAACAGATAACAATCTAGAACCAATCAATCACCAAAATAAACCAAACAGTAAATCAATCAGACACAATGATTTTGGTGATGAAGAGGAAACCTTTTAGAAATCGATCTAAAGTAAAACCTCTTTAAGGTAGCAAAACCCAGGAAATCACTATAAGAAAATTATCTAGAGATTACAGACACAGGGACACTTACAACCCTTTGCAAGACCTTGGCTCTGTAAGATTGACAAGCCTCCAACTTGGCTCCTTACTCACAATCTTCTTCACACGTGATTCTCCTCTATTAGATCATTTCGATTGACTTCTTAGTGAAGCACACAAATCAAACTAACAAATACTCTAAGAGGGACGATTTATCTCACAACCTAAACTCTCTCTTAGCACAGCCTCTCACGAATTCTCTGGTGAAAATTTGCACCTATAGAGATCTATATATAAAGCTTAAAGACCCCTAGTCTAGGTAGAACTCAATTACAATCTAAAATAGACCTAGAAGGTATGGGCAGTCCGAACGGTAAGTGGGCTCATCTGGATGGGGCGTGTAAAACACAGGAAACTAAGTTCTCATACGTCTGGACGGGGCTTAGGGCAACATCGCTTTGACATCGATTCTTCATGTTTCTTGGTGCAGCGCATCCGGATGGCTTGCAGATGAGGTTGCAGACGAGGCTCTCGAATTTTCTTGTTCATTTATCTCATCCGGACGCCATGCAGACGGGCTTGCAGACGAAGCTCTCGAGTTGAAGAACAACTTTACGGCACTGATGTCCGTCCGGACGGTTATGAATCCCGTCCGGACGCCCATGTGGAATTTGCACTTTGAGCACCATTTTGATCACCGAATATTTAGCCAACAATTAAAACTAACATAAATTAATTGCAAAAGTCCTAACAAATAGGTTGAAGAAAATATTGCCATGTATTATCTCAGAAAATGAGAATGCTTTCATTCATGGGAGACTGATCACAGACATTATTATGGTGGCTTATGAGGTGCTCCACACAATGCATTCTAGAATGAAGGGAAGGGGAAGATAGGATATATGGCTTTGAAGCTTGATATATATGAGTAAATTCTATGATAGAGTGGAATGAGACTTTTTGGAAGCATTGTTGTACAAGATTGGTTTTGTAGAGAGGTGGACAAATTTAATCATGACTTGTTTAATGGTAACTTATTCAGTTCTTATCAATGGACGACTTATGAGATGTATGATTCTGTCTAGAGGTCTCATAAACTACACCACAAAAGCAACATGCCCAACTCTTTTACCTCAAAGGATGGAAGCTTTTTCACTTTGAACTCCAAACCTCAAGGAAATGTCCCTCTTTTATTCTCTCTCACATTGGTCCTCACTCTAGGGCTAGTCATAGCGAGCAAAATGGCATGTATTTGGGTTTCTTGGGGTTTTATACATGTTTTTCCTTTACTTTCTAAGTTCTGGACATATTATTGCCGCATGCACACTGAGACTATTCAGATGGTTATCCAAATCATAGGACGACTTTCCTAGAATCTTGTTACCTTCTTCATGGAATCATTCGGATGTTTCCAAGAATGCCGTTCAAGCAATTTTCATAGAATTTGAATTTCAATGTATTTTCACGCCCAAAATTGTTTATGTCCTAATTGGAGTGTTTTTTAAATCGTTAAAACTACTTCATGTTTTTTAGAAAATCAACCACATTAATCTATTGGGTTTTTTATTGGTTTTGTTTATTAGTAAATTATATATATATATTGGCACATGTTTTGGGTAGGGTATTTCATTTCTCTCTCCTTATAAAAATTTCGTCTCCAAAATTTCGACATTACCGGAATACGATGGTTTTCTTTTGGAATGTAGCTTAAAATTTTAAAACAACCTCATACAAATCAAGGAAATGCGTAGATACTTTAAAATGATTTCAATTAATAATAAACCACGTCATTTGATCAAATTAATCAAAACATCTAGTAAAGTAGTGTAATTTCAAAATAAGCCATACATTAGAAAAAACAAAAAAAACAAAAAAACTGAAAGTAGCCACAACCATATCCAATAAAAGTAGTGTATCAGTGAACATCCAAAATCTTGTAAAGATAAAAGGAGGAAATAGTCAAGTCCTAAAAAACATTTCCGAGACAATGGCAGTCTCTGAGGTCAAAATATGTGCTAAAAAAAATAACTAGAAGTCATCTATGCATTGTCACCACCATAGTCCTTCCCTAGTCAACAACCTCTATCTCCTCTCGTAGGCGGTCCTCCCTTAGCCTCCTCTACTTCACAACAAATGCGGCGGCCAATTAGCTCACTTGACTCCTTAGCTAGTCATGGCGGGTGTCCATCTAATCGAGGCACCTGCCCATCTCCTATAGTAGCTGGTTTACCCCATGTGCAATTCGTTCAATCTATGGCAACACCTCTAGATTGGAAGGGAAAGCTTGATGATGATGCAGCCTCGAGGTCTATTGGCTGGGTGGTTATCGCATCTCTCTGGGTGCCTGCAGCTGGTGGGGCAAGTCATTGACGTTGCGGTGCCTGAGACCCGACTTTCCTTGTGTGGAAATCATCTAAAAATCATCCAATCCAAGCTCTTCCCCACTTTATCTCATGTACATATAACAAGCATACAAGTAACATATACACTTGTAATACCCCGAAATAATGATATAAATTATAATGTGTTTAATCTTGATCAAGTTATATAGAAATAACACTTGCAATTTAAAATGTCATAAACAATTTTTCCAAAAATTCCAAAACAATTTAAATATTTTTAATCCTCGGTCGAACTTTCGAACTTATCTTGGAATGTTTGAAGTAAACCCTAGACTTGAAGATTTCATTCTTCTTTGGAGTGGTCGAGTAAAACCCTACATTTGTTGGTTTCAATAATGGGATAGTGTGCTTAACTTGTGATTAGGGTTTTACGTGCATAAGTTCGCTAACATGAAGGCGCCAAGCGAATGAATCGCATTATCAGGTCTAGATAGTTACTCACTAATGTCCTTGGAATATTGTTGGACATTTTGCGTCTAAAATTGATGATAAATAATTACAATTTTAGTAACCTTAGATCATGTGCTTTCACTTTTTGCATATTTTTACTCTATTTTTTTTTTTTAAATGGCGATACTATCAGCCAGTTACGAGTTAATTGGTCTGAGGGTATTGTTAGTAACCCCTCCAAGATGAATCGAATTAATCCATTTAATTTTGGGGGCGTTACAACACCAAACAACCTTATTATAATAATCGAATAATATAAATTTTTTACCTTCAAATGACGACAAAATGATCCCTCTATACACCCGATTTTGTTCCAACTTATTCTAAAACTCCAGCCAAAAAAGTATCAATTACACCAAAAAGTATTAGAAAATCATATCAAATAACATTGTTAATTCAGTTTAAGAAGATTTACCTTCCAATCATCTTTTCATATCATATATTATGTGTGTCCGCCATATTTTCAAGGACATTGACCTTTGCCAAGGTTGGATTATGGTCGTATATTTGGAAAATTTTCTTGAAAAGGTCATGACGAATCGAGATATAGCTATTTGCCAATGAGTTCCACTCAAAACTTTAGCATTATATGTAGTAAATAATATATCCTCAAACAATATAATCCAACAAAATACAATTTCTTAAATTTTGTGGATGTTCTGCTAAGAAGTTGCACCAAGGATTATGATAAAACATGACTTGACTACGAAGGATGTAGGTCACTCCTCCTAGTAAATACTGTAAAGAATAACTCTTATAAGGTCTTGCACAAAGTAAGACTTTTGTGCCCTCCAATGAGAGGGTGACACCTCATCCTATATCAAGAAAAAAAAAAATGTTAGCAAAACAGTAGATCTAACCCATTTATCCCTCATCTACGAGAAAGACGTCTCTTTGAATCTGACTCTTTGAGACAAAAATTGCACATTCTGTTTGAACAAGTGGCTCATATTCTCTCGGGCATAGAGAGCAATATTGAAATTACTAGCCCATTGAGTGTAATTAGTTTATGTGGGCCTGAGGACAAATAAGTTGTGAGGGTTATTTTGGGGTTTTTCAAATTACTTACAATTAGGGTTTTCCTATAAATATTTTATGTTATAACCCTAAATCATTGAATAGTAAAATATAGCCACACTCTTATGTGGATGTAGGCACATTGTTGAACCACGTAAATTCGTGTCTCGACTTGTTGTTACAAATATCTACCTAAATTTAAGCAAATAATTGTATGTTTTACCCGCAAGTGCACGAGGTCTACATAGTAGTATAGGGTGCAAGTACAGGGTCATTCCCATGATGATTGCTAAATTTTGTCAAAAATAAATTTCAAAAGTAAAATAAAACAAAGATTAAATTTGAGCTGATAATAATAAAAAGGTAGGGCTTTGATATCCACCACTAATTATATTTAGATAATATATCAATATGCCAATGCTTTGATCATGTTATGTATATCTAATATTTGTCAACCTAAAGGCATGGGTGTCTACTCCTTAAGTTGTTCTTTAAGAAAGCATAATTCTGTGAAAATCGACAAACACATAAGGCCTAAGACATGGGTGTCTACTCCCGATTCTCTATGTTGATTAACCCAAGAACCCGGTGTGGATTTCTTTTGTTACTTTTGTTAAACCCAGGACTCGGTTATTCAAATTGATTTAACTAACTAGTCAATACCACGTGCATACGTTGATTAGGCATACACATATGAGGAATTCATGAAAACAGAAATTAATCATGTTAAATACCACAACGTGATCATCACAAAGGCGCCAACATTGAATATTAACTAAACATAACTAGGGCTTCAATCTAGCCCTACTAAGTAAATTAGTTACACATAAGTTTGATGTTAAACATCTTCATAAAATAAAATAAAAGAAAGGAAAAGAATAAACCCAAAACTTGAACTTGAAGAGCTCAAATTCTTCTCCTTGGAAAGTATGTCTATTCTAGAGGCTTAAGAGTCTATTTATAGGCCTTAAGAATACTCTAGAAACCCTAAAAATTGTAAGGTTTGAACCCTAGTTCGCACAAAGTTACAAAACCCTAAAAATTGCACTTTCCATATCAAGGCTGGCGGTTGACTTGGCCATCACGCACGGATACGCTCGATTGCAGCCCATGTGCGATCGATCATCTTTGTGTTGACATTCGATCGCGGTTGCCTTGCGTGTTGTGGTCCTCGCCTGTAGTGCGCTCGATCGCAGCTCCCCTGCGATTGATCACACTACCAAAGCCTTTCAATTTCCAAAATAGCTCTTTTTAAGTCCAAAACTTCTGTGATTGCTTATTTTTCTTCCAATGACCTACAAAATTAAGGAAAACACATAAAAGAGCTAAAATGACATAAATTAACTAAAACTAAAGGATTAAAACATGTAAGTTAAGGGCTAAAAATATGAATATTTTAGCACTTAACACACCCCCAAACTTACATATTGCTAGTCCCTTAGCAATACAAAACTAAAAACTAAATGGAAAAACAGAAAACAAAAAGATAAATCCATCTTTTGCGGGATATACGATTGTATTTAGCGTATGCAATAAGCCTTTTAAACCTCTAGGAATTCCCTAGAGGACGAGTGAAGTTTCGTGAGGGTTTTCTAGAAATGTTACCCACAAATATCATGCACAGTTCATGCTATTCCAAAAATTAAAGCATCACTTCAAGATCATGATTTTCATTCATTAACAAGCTTAAAAAGATGAACTCCATCTTTATAATGAATTGGAATCTCAAAATGCAATTACTTACAAAGGAGATGCTAAAACATCACAAGTTTGAAAATAGTGTAAGGTGAACTAGCACAAAATTATGAGGCTTCCAAATATTTCCAATGTGTAATATCTCCATATCTCAAAATTCACTGAAATTCCTATTAGAATGAACAACAATGACATTTTTTTTTTTTTTTTCTTTAGTCAGGTTGTGCAATGTTTGGTTCCCTTAAGCTTACTAATTGACCCATGTAACGAGTGTTAAGTCAATGACTCCCAAACCATATGGTTTTAAGGCATTAGGTGTAGAGACACCCCTAAGGACTTACTAACTCGAGTCAAAAAGGCTGTAAAACCAAACTAACCGTGACATCAATCAAATCAAAATTTTTCACTTTTTGACGTGAACACTCAATGCTTTAAGGCAAGAGGTCCAATTACTCAGTGAAAAGCTTATCAATGATCATTTATTTATTTATTTATTTATTTATTTTTTGAATATATACGCCAAAGTGTTCATCTAATAAGTCATCCAATTTACCCAAGATACAGAACCACACACATCAGACCTTATGTCATACCTCAAAAATTATGTGCTAGTGTGATCAAATGAAACATGTGATTTTTCATTTGTCCTAAACAAGTAATCAAACTAACAAATTCTCTCATCAGATCATGTGTTCAAAATTTTTAGCTCATTGATGAATTCAAGCCACAATTCATTTAGATTAACTGAAATTTTTGGGCAAACATAAGCATGCATAATTTTTTTTTTTTTTTTTTTCAAACGAACAAAACAAATAACATGAAGTTTGGGACAAAGTGTGTGTAAACAACACATGTTTCCATACCCCCAAACCTAAATGACACATTGTCCCCAATGTGTCTAAATTAAGGAAGGAGTGTATCGGGGAGATGGATGACATCATCTTGGAAAGCATGGCTCATAGCACTCCTCCAAACTTGAATTGAAGCACACTTGTCCCTACAAAATAAGAAAAATGAAGACAAGTAAAAAGAACAAAGCATTAAAGATAAATAAAAAGATTAACTGAAAACACACTTAAACAAAAAAGATAAACTATGGGGTGCCTCCCATGAGCACTAAGTTTAACGTCTTCAGCCAGACTGTTATTCCCCTCTTATTGCTGTCCCGAAGAAGATGCCTTTGATGGTGGTGCTACATATTGGATAGATTGGAGTGCCAAATCTTGATCTCTTGTTGCAAAGTTCATTTCAATGTAGGGCTTTAATTTGTGTCCATTGACCTTGAATGACTGATTTGTCTGGGGGTTGTGAACCTCCAAAGCTCCATGAGGGAATACTTGTGTAACAATGCAAGGTCCAGACCGTCTTGACTTAAGCTTCCCAAGGAAAAGTTTCAATCTTGAATTATAGATCAATACCTTCTATCCTACTTGAAACTCCTTCCTGACCAGTTGCTTGTCATGGTATGCTTTGGTTCTGTCCTTGCAGAGTTTGGCATTCTCATATGCATCACACCTCAATTCCTCTAGTTCATTTAGTTGGAGCTTCCTTTTGTCACCAGCTTGTTTCATATCAAAGTTAAACTTCTTGATGGCCCAGTACGCTTTGTGTTCCAATTCCACTAGTAGATGACATGCTTTCCCAAAAACCAAACGATATGGAGACATACCGATAGGTGTCTTGTAAGCAGTCCTATAAGACCATAGTGCATCATTCAAGCGTACTGACTAATCCTTCCTACTGGGATTCACAGTCCTTTCAACGATACCTTTGATCTCTCTGTTGCTGATCTCCACTTGACCACTGGTTTGGGGGTGGTATGGAGTTCCAACTTCATGAATGATGCCGTACTTCTTTATCACAGAGGCAAAGGCATAGTTGTTGAAGTAGCTCCCCCCATCACTAATGATTGCCCTTGGTGTCTCAAATCTAGCAAAGATGTTTTCCTGCAAAAACTTTACAACCATTTTGTGATCATTAGTTTTTGAAGGGACAGCCTCGACCCATTTAGACACATAATCCACACCCACAAGAATATATAAATAACCGAATGAGTTAGGAAATGGTCCCATGAAGTCAATACCCTAGACATCGAAGAGCTCTACCACTTGAATATTTTGTAGCGGCATTTGATTTCTGGATGAGATGTTACCTATCCTTTGGCATCTATCACAAGAGCTGCAAAATAATAAAGCATCTTTAAACACATTAGGCCAATATAAACCAGATTGCAATATCTTAAGAGCTGTTCTTTTGGCCCCAAAGTGTCCACCACAAGCAAACTGATGACAGTGCTGCAAAACTCCAGTGCTCTTCTTCTGGGACACACCTTCTAATGATTTGATCATGGCAGAATTTGAACAAATAGGGGTCATCCCAATGGTATTGTCTAGATATAGACATTAACCTCCTCCTTTCTTGACTAGACATACCTAGAGGAAACACCTTGGCAGTTATATAATTCACTATATCTGCGTACCATGGGAGTTGGATATCAACTGCAAACAATTGCTCATCCGGAAAATTTTTATTCAATGGAAGCTCATCTCCTTCCTCCTCATGGAGTAGTCTTGATAAGTGATCTGCCACCACATTCTCATTGCCCTTCTTGTCTCTAATCTCAAGGTCAAATTCTTGCAGAAGTAATACCCATTTGATCAATCTAGGTTTTGCATCTTTCTTGGCAAACAAATATCTCAAAGTAGCATGATAAGTGAATACAATGACTTTTAAACCAATTAGGTATGATCTAAACTTCTCCAAAGCAAATATGACAACTAATAATTCTTTCTAAGTTATATAATAACTCAGCTGAGCATCATTCAATGTTCTAGAAGTATAATAGATGGCATGGGGTACCTTATTGATTCTTTGACCCAAGACCGCTCCCAAGGCAAAGTCACTGGCATCACACATGAGCTCAAAGGGTAGACTCCAATTAGGTGCCCGCATTATTGGTGTAGATGTGAGCAGCTTTTTCAGTGTGTTGAAGGTAGTCATGCATTCTTCAGTCCATTCAAACTTGGCCTCTTTCCCTAGCAATACACAGAGAGGTCTAGAGATCTTGGAGAAATCCTTGATGAACCTTCTGTAGAACCCGGCATGTCCAAGAAAAGTCCTTACGCCCTTCACTGTCAGAGGTGGGGGAAGTTTGGAGATGATGTCAATCTTAGCTTTATCCACCTCAATGCCCTTGCTTGAAATAGCATGACCCAATACAATGCCTTGTTGAACCATGAAGTGACATTTTTCCCAATTGAGCACTGGGTTGCATTCTTCACATCTCTTGAGAACATTCTTCAAATGGTTAAGGCTTTCATCGAAACTAGATCCAAAAACACTAAAGTCATCTATAAATACCTCAATGGATTTCTCCACCATATCTGAAAAAAAATGCTCATCATGCATCTTTGGAATGTAGCTGGAGCATTGCATAACCCAAATGGCATCCTTCTGTAGGTGAATGTGCCAAAAGGACATGTGAAGTTGGTCTTCTCCTGATTCTCTGGTGCTATTGCAATCTGATTATAGCCACTGTACCTATCCAAGAAACAATAGTAGCTATGGCCAGCTAACCTCTTTAGCATTTGATCAATAAAGGGTAATGGAAAATGATCTTTTCTTGTTACCTTGTTCAGCTTTCGATAATCAATGCATACCCTCCAACTAGTGGTTATTCTTGTAGGTATCAGGTTATCATCTTCATTCGTCACCACTGTGATCCCACTCTTTTTTGAAACTACCTGGACTGGACTGACCCATTTACTGTCTGAGATGGGGTAGATAATGCCCACATCCAGTAGTTTTAATACCTCTACCTTAACTACCTCCTTCATGTGTGGATTGAGTTTTCTCCGTGCATCCCTGGTTGGCTTTGCTTCGTGTTCAAGGAAGATTTGATGCATGCACTTGGCTGGACTTATTCCCTTGATGTCAGCAACGGTCCACCCCAAAGCAATTTTATGCTCTCTAAGAACTCTCAACAGCTTTTCTTCTTCCCCACAACTCAGATTTGCAGCAATTATGACCGGTAGTGTCTTGTTCTCTCCTAAGTAGGCATATGTTAGGTGTTCTGGCAATTGCTTCAACTCTAGCTTTGGTGCCTGGACAATAGAAAGGACAAGAGAGGTATTAGTAGGCTCAAAATCTCAAAGGGAGGAGTGTACTTACTTGAATATTTTGGAGAGACCTCAAGGAGGTGCACGGTTTCAATGATGTCATCAGTAATGTCTTCAGGTTCTAGCTCAATGTCCTGCCTTGTGAAACTATAGGTGAGGGTGGCCTCCAATGGATCTTTATGTTGGTCCTGCAAAACTGGCTCACTAACACCTTGGATCATACAAACATCAGAACAGTCTAAATCATCATGAGGTAATTTCAGTGCATCGAATATTTTGAACTCTATTGTCTCACCATTTACCTTCATACTCATAATATCCTTTTTCACACCTATTGTGGTATCAGCAGTTCTTATAAAGGGTCTTTCCAAGATAATAGGCAAAGGTGATGGCATAGGGGATTCTTCCACATCCAATACAATAAAATCAGCAAGTAAAATAAATGTACCTACCTTTACCAACACATCCTCAAGTATACCTCTTGGTCTTTTGATGCTTCTGTCTGCCAATTGTAAAGTGATAGAGGTGGTTGAAGCTCCCCCAAACCCAGCTTTTCATATACAATGTAAGGCAACAAATTGACCCCTACTCCCAGATCCAGCAATACATGCTCAAAGAGATAGTCTCCTATCCTGCAAGGAATGGTAAAACTACCCGGATCTGTTAGCTTTGGTGGTAATTTTCTTAACAAAACTGCACTTACCTCCTCTGTTAGGGCCACTATTTCATGCTCCTGAAACTTCTTTTTGTTAGTGTAACAATCCTTTAAAAATTTAGCATATGAAGGAATCTGTTTAATTGCATCTAATAAAGGAATGTTGATTTCTACTTTCCTCAAGGTCTCAAAACTATCCATAAGTTGCTTTTCTTTCTTTGGTTTGACTAACCTTTGAGGGAAGGGTGGTGTATTCACCTTCTCCATTTTACTTACCTTGGATGTCGAGGCTTCATCTGGAGATGCTTGAGGTGGCTCTTCAGTTCCTATGACCTTGCCATTTCTGAGGGTTGTGACTGCTTTTAGCTGCTGGTGACCCCCTGGATTGGGTATTGTTTGGGATGGACATTCACCCTTCTTTATTTCACTCAGTTCCTTAGCCATTTGCCCCATTTGTACTTCCTGTCTTCGAATAGCTTGCTCGGTCCTTTGAGTGGACTGATCATTCTTGGCATTGGTTTGTTGTTACGTAATCACAAATTGTCGTAAAAGACTCTTCAGATCATCCTCTTCTGGCTCTTGGGCTAGTTGGACTGCTTGTTGGGGGTTGCTTTGCTGTCCTTGACGGTTCAGAATATTCCTACTATTACTCCTTGAGGATTTGGGGTGGTTGCGCCACCCTAAATTACAAGTGTTGAAGTATCGGTTGTTCTTAGGAGGGTAAATGTGCTGTCCCACATAATTTGCTTACTCCTGATCTGCAGATGAATACAAAGGGCAGGTCTCAGTAGTGTGATCTAGATGAGAACATATGGCATATACCTGGAGTTGGGTGGCTGGCTAAATAATAGAGATGTTCTGAGTAGTCATGGAGTTTACAAACATATTTAATGTCTTCTGCATGGCAGCCATCTGATTTTGCATTCTGCTATTTTCTTCATACCTGCCTTTGCTCCTTACACCTTGCCTCCCTCTTGATGAGAATTGTTGGGTGTGTTCACTCAATGTCTCAAAGATTTCTATGGCTTCCTCACCGCTCTTTTCCATCAGCACACCTCCACAAGCTATGTCAACAACACCCTTGTTAAAATCATCTAACCCTTCATAAAAGATTTGTACCTGGTCATCTTGAGATATGTTGTGATTTAGACACTTAAGCAGCACCACATTAAAGTGGTCCCATGCTTCAAAGAAAAGGTCTCCATCTCTTTGTTGGAAAGATTGCAGCTCTCTTCTAAGCTGCCTTGTCTTTTGAACTGTGAAAAACTTCTTCAGGAACTTACTGGACAACTCTTCCCAAGTATGAATGGATTCGGCTGGCAAGGAATTTTACCATAACTTAGCATTGTCTTTCAAGGAAAATGGGAATAAAACTAACCTGAGTTTCTCTAGAGTTAGGCCTTGAATGTGCTAAAGCTTGCAGAGATCAAAGAACTCCCTAAGGTGCAAGTTTGGATCCTCAGTAGCTGTGCCTCTGAAGTGAGTCAAAACACTGAGTATTTGTGGGGATATATAGTAATCGCCTTCCACCTCCGGTTGATAGGCAATGCATGATGGCTGGTTGAGGTTTCTTGGGATGAAAGACTGTTTCATGGGCCTTCGCACGATTGGCGGGTTTTCTAAAAGATCTTCCATTGTTACCTCAACTTCTTCTTCTTGCTCCGTGTTGGAGTTGTCTCTAGGCCTTTGTTGAATGGTCCACTCGAATTTTTCCATAAAAAGATTTTGCCCCTACAATCACAGCAGCTTCAGCGCTGTTGTTCAGAAACTCCCTGGTACTGCACTCGATCGCAGAGTAATGCGCTCGATCGCACTGCGCTTGATCACACACGGTCTGCGCTCGATCGCAGTAACAGAATGCAGGCACTGCAAAGCTGAAACAGAACATAAACAGGGGAATAAAAAGAAACAGAAAAATACTTTTGATTTTTTTAAAAAAAAAACAAAAACAAAATAAAAATTTAAAATTTAAAATAACAAAAGTAAAGGAAAATAATTTTAAGCAAAATTCACCGCAATCCCCGGCAACGGGGCCAAAAACTTGTTGTTACAAATATCTACCTAAATTAATAGGCAAATAATTGTATGTTTTACCCGTAAGTGCACGAAGTCAACATAGTAGTATAGGGTGCAAGTACGAGGGCATTCCCACGAGGATTGCTAAATTTTGTCTAAAATAAATTCTAAAGGTAAATTAAAACAAAGATTAGATTTGAGTTGATAATAATAAAAAGGTAGGGCTTCGATATCCACCACTAATTATATTTAGATAATATATTAATATGCCAATACTTTGATCATGTTATGTCTATCTAATGTTTGTCAACCTAAGGGCATGGGTGTCTACTCCTTAAGCTATTGATTTCCCTAAGCAACGAATTAGGCATGGGTGTCTACTCTAATTCTTTTCTTTCTTAAAGGATTTAACATGGGTGTCTACTAAGTTGTTCTTTAAGAAAGCATAATTCTATGGAAATCGACAAATACATGAGGCCCAGGGCATGGGTATCTACTCCCGGTTCTCAATGTTGATTAACCCAAGAACCCGGTGTGGATTTCTTTTGTTACTTTTGTTAAACTCAGGACTCGGTCATCCAAATTGATTTAACTAACTAGTTCATACCACATGCATATGTTGATCAAGCACACACATATGAAGAATTCATGAAAGTAGGAATTAATTAAGTTAAATACCACAACATGATCATCACAAAGGCGCCAATATTGAATATTAGCTAAACATAACTAGGGGTTCAATCTAGCCCTTCTAAGTAAATTAGTTACACATAAGTTTGATGTTAAACATCTTCATAAAATAAAAGAAAAGAACGGAAAAGAAAAAACCCGAAACTTGAACTTAAAGAGCTCTAATTCTTCTCTTTGGAAAGTATGTCTATTCTAGAGGCTTAAGGGTCTACTTATAGGCCTTAAGAATACTCTAGAAGCCCTAAAAATCATAAGGTTTGAACCCTAGTTCGTACAAAGTTACAAAACCCTAAAAATTACACTTTCCATATCAAGGCTGGCGGCTGACTTGGCCCTCACGCACGGGTGCGCTCGATCGCAGCCCGTGTGAGATCGATCGCAGGTCTGTGATCGATTCTCTTTGTACTAGCACTCAATCGCAGCTCCCCTGCGATTGATCGCACTACCAGAGCCTTTCAATTTCCAAAATAGCTCTTTTTAAGTCCAAAACTTCTGAGATTGCTTCTTTTTCTTCCAATGACCTACAAAATCAAGGAAAACACATAAAAGAGCCAAAATGACATAAATTAACTAAAACTAAAGGATTAAAACATGTAAGTTAAGGGCTAAAAATATGAATATTTTAGCACTTAACACGACTCTCTCTTAATCTCTCTCTTTTTGATTCCATATTATTTATTATTTTTGTGCACGGTAACAACAACTGGTAAGAGAACCAAGTTATGTGATGGCTGAGATTGGCACATCTTCTGCAAAATTCAACGTGATGAAGATGAAACTGGTAATTTTGGGTTATGACAGAGATGTGTCAAGGATTTGTTAGTGCAACAAGGGATGGTGAATGTGTTATATGGGACAAAACCAAAAGGTATGCATGCCGGACATGGATTGGATGGAACTTGAGGCTAAAATGGTAGCTTCTATTCAGCTTTGTCTGGGGGATGACGTGATGTATCATGTCATGGATGAAAAATCTCAGGCAATAGTTTGGTTGAAACTAGAAAGTTAGTATATGTCAAAGTCGTTGACGGACAAGCTCTATCTAAAGCAATGGTTATATGGCTTGAAGATGGCGGAGGGCTTAGATCTGAGCCAACATCAATGTGTTCAATTCGGTAATCGGCGATTTAAAGAGGGTTGATGTGAAGTTCGAAGATGAAGACAAGGTGTTAATGCTATAGAATTCACTCCAACTCCTCCTACGTATGAGAATTTGGTTACAACTCTAACATGAAGGAAAGAGTCCTTGGAATTAAAGGACGTTACAGGAGCCTTGTTGGCTTTTCATCAAAGAAATAAAATTGGTGATGAAAGTTTTCAAGGAGAAGGGCTAGTTGTAAAGGGTAACTAGGAGCGTGGAAGAAGCAGTAACAAGGGTGGTTCGAATGTCAAGAATTCTCGGTCAAAGCCCGGGAAGAGGAATGACATCAACTATTATAAGTGCAGAAATAAATGGCACATAAAGCGGGACTGTCCAGTCCTGAAGAAGAAAAAGGATGACTAGAATGAAGGTTTCTCATAATTTGTGAATGTTGTGGAGGACAATTCAGATGAGGCTGATGGTGAGATGCTTTCTGTTGCATCAAATTCAGAGCATCATATGGATTCTTGGATACTAGACTCAGCATGTTCGTTTCACGTGACATCTAACAGAGATTGGTTTGACACCTACAAGTCAGTTAATTATGGTATAGTGACTGTGGATAATTGTGCACATTGTAAAATTACTGTCATAGGTAATATCAGGATTAAAATGTTTGATCGTATGGTTAGAACGTTATGTGATGTTAGACATGTACAAGACGTAGAAAAGAATCTGATTTCATTGGGCACCTTAGACTCAAATGGCTATGGTTAAAAATCTGAAGGTGGAGTAATGAAGAAGCTAAGGGTGCGATGGTAGTGATGAGGGGGCAGAAAATTTCAAAGAATATCTATAAACTGTTGGGAAGTACATTTGTAGGTGGAATCACCTCTGTGGAGTTTGAGTTCGATTGTATTGTTTTGTGGCATATGTGGTTAGGTCATATGAGTGAGCGGGGCATGTTAGAGCTTCATAAGGGAAATATGTTGAAAGGTGTTAAAACATGCAAGCTTGATTTTTGTCAAAACAGGCAGAATCTAGTACAATGCAAGACAGCCACACACAAGACAGATAGTATTCTGGATTATGTTCATTTTGATGTTTGAGGACCAGTGAAGACAGTGTCAAGGGGAGGACATATGTATTTCGTGATCTTTATTAATGATTTCTCCAGAAAGGTTTGGGCGTACTTCATGCGGTACAAATCAGAAACGTTTGTCAATTTCAAGTTGTGGAAAGCTGAAGTGGAAAACTAGACTTGGAAAAAGGTTAAATGCTTCAGGACATATAATGACACTTAGTACACAAATAAGAAGTTTAGAGATTTCTGTGAGCAACATAGTATAAAGAGATATTTCACAGTACATAAGACACCACAACAAAATGGTGTGGTGGAAAGGATGAACAGGTCTATTGCAGAGAGAGCACAATGTCTTAGGTTGAATGTTAGACTTGTGGGCAAATGCGATGAGTATGCCATGCTACTTGATCAACATGTCACTGAGGGTAGCACTAGATAGGAAAGTTGCAGAGGAGGTGTAGACAGGTAATGAGGTAGATTACTCTGGTTTGAGAGCATTTTGTTGTCCAGCCTATATGTGCATACCTAGTGAAGAACGATTGAAGCTTGATCCAAAGTCTAGATAATGTGTCTTTCTCTGAAAGGGAATAAAGGTTACAAGTTTTGGGATCTGAAGGCAAGGTGGTGATCAATAGAAACGTGGTATTTGATGAAAATCTCATGTTGAAGAGTACTCAGGATAAAGAGCAGCAGGTGCTAGAAAGCAATAGCAGTGATAAGCAGGTGGTGCATGTCGAGTTAGAGACTCCTGTGCAGGAGAACACTTCTCAGGGTACAGAGACCTCAACTTCAGGAGTTGAGCAACATCATACTATAGCCGCAGACCGACCTAGACGCACTATCAAGCCACCAGCCAGGTACGATTTTGAAGACATCGTTTCTTATGCTCTTGTCACCAGCAACAGAGATCCTACTACTTTTCAAGAGGCTGTCAATAGCCAAGAAAAGAGAAAATGGGTTGGTGCTATGATGGAGGAGATGAAGTCTCTGCATAAGAACCAGACATGGGATTTGGTAGAGCTTCTAGAGAGCAAGAGGGCAATAAGTTGTAAATGGGTGTTCAAGATGAAGGAAGCAGTATTAGAAAAAGGGGAAGAAACGTCCAAGGTTTGCCTAGTAGCAAAGGGTTACTCACAGCAGAAAGGGGTTTATTATAAGAAAAATATTTTTCTTAGTGGTGAGACATACTTCCATTAGAGCGGTATTGGTAGCTCATTATGACATGGTATTGGAGCAAATGGATGTGAAGACAGCTTTTGTCCATGGTGATTTGGAGGAGTAGATTTACATGGAGCAGCTAGAAGAGTTCAGTCAACCTGGATAGGAGCACTTGGTCTGTAAATTAAAGAAATCACTTTATGGATTGAAGCAGTCTCTAAGGGAGTGGTATAAGCGGTTTGACTCTTACATGATCATAATTGTCTACAGGAAATGTAAATATGACTGTTGTGTGTATGTGAAGAGCCTTGATGATCACTCATTTGTTTTTATGTTATTGTATGTGGATGATATGCTTATTGTAGCTAAGAGTATAATGGAGGTCAACAAGCAGAAGGTTTTGTTGTGTAGAGAATTTGATATGAAGATTTGGGTGCAGCCAAGAAGATTCTTGGGATGGAGATTCGTAGGGACAGGGATACCAAGAAATTGTGGCTATTCAAGGCCAGCTATGTGAAGAAGATGTTGGAGAGGTTTAGCATAGAGAATGCGAAACCGGTGAGTACACCTTTGGCAAATTACTTATGTTTGTCTACCTCACAGTGTCCAAAGACAGTTGAAGAAACTAAAGGCATGTCTAAGGTCCCATATGCCAGTGTAGTGGGGTGTCTGTTGTATGCTATGGTATGTACTAGGCCAGATTTGGCTCATGCAATCAGTGTGGTGAGTACATGGCAAATCCGGAGAGACAGCACTAGGATGCAATCAAATGGATTTTCAGATACTTAAAAGGTAATACAGACTATGGCATCACTTTTGTCAGACAAGAAAGTGATTTGTTAGTCGTTGGGTATGTGGATGCAGATTATGCAGGAGATTTGGCTGACAAGAGGTCGACCATGGGTTATGTGTTCACTTTCATAGGAGGATCCATATGTTGGAGATCTATGATCCAGTCCACAATTAGGATGTCCACGATTGAGGCGGAGTACATGGTGGCGGCTGAGGCTGTAAAGGAAGCTTTGTGGCTCACAAGGTTAATCAGGGAGCTGGGTCTTCAGCAATGTGGAGTTCCGTTGCATTGTGATCATCAGAGTGCCATTTACTTGGCAAAGAACCAGGTGTATCATGCGAGAACCAAGCACATTGATGTGAGGTTTCACAAGATTAGGAAATTGGTTGGTACAGGTTAATTGTTACTTGAGAAGATTCACACTTCAGAGAATGGAGCAGATATATTGACAAAGCCTGTTACCGCATACAAGTTCAAGCATTGCTTGGACTTGACAAATGTTTCCAGGTGCTAGAAAGGAGAGGAGATGAGGCGGCATCTCCAAACTTATCAATTCCAGGTGGAGGTCCAATACTTGATTATCTTCGAAGAGGTGAATATTCTCCAAGGTGGAGATTGTTGGAACAAGTGGCTCATATTTTATTGGGCTATTGAAACTACTGGCACATTGGGTGTAATTTGTTTATGTGGGCCTGGGGACAAATAAGTTGTGGTGGGTATTTTGGGGCTTTCCAAAATACTTACAATTAGAGTTTTCTTATAAATATGTTATGTTGTAATTCTAAATCATTGAATAGTAAAATATAGTCGCACTCTCCTGTTGACGTAGGCAAATTGCCGAACCACGTAAATTTGTGTCTCGACTCTCTTTTAATTTCTCTCTTTTCGATTTCATATTATTCATCATTGTTATGCATAGTAACAACACATTCACTAAGCCACCAATCACCAACAACTTAACACAAACACACGAAAACCCAAAGTGTCCACACTCAAGGTGGGCAAAGGAAGCCATGTATTAGCTTGAGGATCATAGGATCATAAGTAACTTGTTCATAATCTTAAAAGATAAAAAAATAAAATAAAATACCACATATATTATATGTGTGCTGACTGCTGAGCCAGTAGCTTGAGCTGTCAACT
Source organism: Corylus avellana (assembly GCF_965113065.1). Lineage (NCBI taxonomy): Eukaryota > Viridiplantae > Streptophyta > Magnoliopsida > Fagales > Betulaceae > Corylus > Corylus avellana. Next base: position 6,561,936 of record NC_142496.1, read on the forward strand.
CAGATGGATCATGTTCTTCAGATGGAGAAGGCATTTGTGATCGTAACCCTGTCTCTTGATCTTGGTCACTCAGAGCGATGGCATATAATCAGCTGTGTAAGACGAGACATTGTAATCTACCTACAGATCATACTAGAAGATAACATTAGAAACTGTTTCATTAAAAAAAACATGTGGTTAATCAACATTAATTTAAAGAAATCTGCATACACTAGATCACCACAAACCCATAACTCCATCCTTTTAAAATAATAATAATAATAATTGCACATGCACTCAGCCTAGCTCTCTGAAAAACTTCCATCCTATATATAGCCTATATACCAAGTTTACTGGGGGATGATACACTTCTGCATCAAAATATGATACAAGAATTTATGAACCTTGTTGATACTATAGATGCTAAAGCCCTAGGGAAATTTATCCTCTATCCTTTAGCAGTTCTTCTTAGTATTGAAAATATTCTTGTTTCTTTTTTCCCAAATACCCCCATCAGCACATGGCTACTACAGGACCAATCCATGCACTCTTCCTTCAACTGTCCACTTATTGCATGGCAAAAAGCATATTTATATCGACCAAAAACACCTAAATGTCATCAACAAACAAGACCTTATCTTGTTGGTGACCTGGCAATGTCTCAAAATCTGATTAACCATTTCATCATTACAGCTTCAGATCCTGGCAGCAATTTCTTAAATGTGTCACAGCTGCTTGCCAAGAAAAGAAATAACCCAAGAACAAAAGTTGGCACTCGGTGATTGTAGAGTAAATTTATCACAAGCTGATTTTTTTTTTTTTTTTTTTTTTCCATATTTGTAAGTATTTCGAGGGAACTCTTCAAAAGATGACACTTCCTTTAATTTTTACTTGTAGTTCTATCTGACTTAAAGATTCTTTTCTTCCCTCTCCTTCTCTAATCTCTCTTTCTCTAAAAAAATACAGGAGTAATCTGAAAATTTGGCAAACTATGAGGAAGATCTAGATGTTGTCAATATATAATTTAAAAAACTCTTAAGGAATGAATATGTAAATGTTGCTAATGTGTATTATAGCTTCTGTGAAGTTTGGCGTTTCTGTATTATATATATATATATATCCATCATCTAGTCACTTCCAAAGAAGACCTGGCTGGATGCTTTCAATGATTTTATAATAGCATGTATAGAGTGCATGCCCCAGTGTTTTTCCCACATGTTTAAACTTCATAGAACTTGGACCTACATGCTTCATTACAATTATCTCATTCAATTTTCTCCTTTCTCATGTATTTTTTATTAATGTTTCTCTTACTTTTCAACTAATATAATCTCCTTTTTCCCAGGAAAAAAAAGGGTAGGAAGAAAAAGAACAATTGAGTGGCAGAACACAGTAAAAAGGTGCCAAGACACAACAGTACTTGGACCATATATGGGCTGACATGCCGTTGCAGGATCCAAATTAAAACAAAAGTACCAAAAGAAAGTTGTAGAATGTCATTGCAGCCCACCATTTTAGTGATCACCTATGCAGCATCTAACCTTCCAAATGAAATCACATGCCTTCTTGTCTCACCTTATATATATATATATATATAAACAATGAATGATGAACATGAATCTTTGATCAGTAATTACAAATTTAATAAGTTTTCTTTTTCACTATCACAACATGAAAAGCTTAACTCCCACCTAATCCAATTCCATTTTCTTGATATTCAACAAACGAAAAGGAAAAAGAAAAAACACAAAATGCAAATCCTATTTCAAAAATCTCAGTTCACCAACCTCTACAAAAACCATCAGAATTATGTCTTATGCTTTTCTGTTTCATAAAGACAACTAATTAAGTTACCTCAACAAAACCCAAGAAAAAAAGGACCTTCATATATGTCTTACAATTAACTTGAATAGTCAAACCATAAAAACTCTTCTTTAGCATTTGCTCAATAAACAATAAAAATCTCTCAAAAGAAGTCAGCATTTCTTGTAGTAAACAAACACTTAAAGATAGTGTAAATTATATTTAGTAATTAAGTATACTAAATATCCCAATGCCCTGAAACAGCTGAAATTCAACGTTTTTATCATACAACTTGCGCACCAACGTCCAAACACCACAAGGAGTGGACAGAATTAAGTCCTTTAACAACCAACAATATTTCACAAGATTTGAAATATAGTTGTATTCTTTGTTTTGTAAGACCCGATCCTCAATTATCATTTACCCAATTTTTTTTTTATCGAGCCCCTCTTTTGTTTGATCCAGCCTAGAATTCATTTAACCCCCTTTTTCTTTTTCTTTTTCTAAAAGCCCACAGTCCAGTCTCTGACTTTACCCAAGTTTTTTTTGCTACTGCCCATCGATCGACCAAGTGTAATGCTACAAGTCGTTCTTATGTCACTCTATTGTCATTCCAAAAATGATGTGGCTTTTAAAATCACCATTGGACTTGTGATTAATCACTATTGAATTTTGATTAAATTGTGATTTTAAAAGTTATCTTATTTTTGGAGTGACACTAGAATAATACAAAAAGGACTTCTAGAATTACTCATCGACCAGCATAATGCCTTTATATTCTAAACTACCAGTCATTTAGGCATTTGGTCTCGTAGCATTCCTAAGTTACAAGTCGTTTAGTGTCATCTTCTAAAAATTAAAAAATAAATTGCCAGTCTCCACCATAGCTGAAACCACACCTCCCTTCCAAAATCCCAATCATCATCTCTACCTCTACCATTCTGGTCGGTCATATAGGTGTGATGTGGGTCTCTTATCCCCTCATTGGAGAGAATTACCAAACATTGAGCTGGCAATTATTATGGCTTTTAGCACCAAGAACAAGCTTGGATTCGTTGATAGCACCATCTCTCCATCGGCAAATTCCTCCATTGATTTTTCACAATGGAGCCGTTGCAACAATATGGTCAAATCTTGGTTATTAAATTCACATTCTACTTACATTTTCACTAGTGTAATTTATTGCAATCTTACTAGCGACATTTGGTAGGTACTTAATTAAAAAAAGATTCCCCCAAGTGAATGGATAGTCCACAAATGTTTCAACTAGAGCAAGATATGAGCACCCTTGTTCAGGGGACCATGCCCATGGTTACATGTTCTACAAAATTGAAAGCATTATGGGATGAACAATTAGCACTTCAGACCAGCCCATTTTGCACCTGTGGCACACTCAAGGGCCTCCAACTACAACATTATCAGTATACCATGATATTCCTCATGGGTCTCAATGAGTCATATCCAGTTGCTCATGGACATTTCCTCTTGATGGAACTACGGCCTTTGGTCAGTTGTGCCTATACCTTGGTCCTTCAAGAGGGACGCCAATGCAGCATTAGAGCCCCACCTATCGTTGAGGGCATTGCCTTGGATGCCAAAGGCAACGTACCACCACATAAGGAAAGCAAATCTAGTTTTCCAAAAAAATGAAGGACCAAAATGAACTCATTGCGGTTGTGAAGGTGATACCACCGAGCGGTGTTACTATCTTCACAGATTCTCTCTTGCCTGTCATAAGACTGACTCTGACATTACATCTAGTGCAGACTCTGGCCCTAAACCCATTTCTCACCAAGTTTTCACTACCACCGGTTCTCTCTTTTCCCAATTAATTCCAACAACTACTTGCAATTTTGAATAACGCCACTCCGCAACAATCTAAGTGCGTCTTCTGCCTTGTTTGGTCTCTATGGATTCTTGACAGTGGTGGTACTGGCCATATCGTATATTCTCCTACTACCTTGGCTTATTCCTATCATGTTCATAGTCATACTCTTCAATCTGGTATATTCTCCTACTACCTTGGCTTATTCCTATCATGTTCATAGTCATACTGTTCAATTACCTAATGACTCATATGCTTTCGTAACTCACATTCAATTTATGATTTTTTTCTCATCATATCCTCTCTTTGGATTGTGTTATTTGATCCTTTTCTCTCCACGCCACATCACCAACCCCACCCCCCCCCCCCCCCCCCCCCCTTCTCCCATATATATCCCTTTTTCCGTTATTTAGTGAGACTCTAAATTAACGTGAAATTTTATCTTTATTTCGTCTTGTTCTTCCTTTGTCCTACAACATATGCTAGTGACACAGGAAAAGAACCATCGGAATCGAAAATATAAATATCTTAGTTCACAAGTCTTTTCATCATAGAGAAGCAGTTGAATGAGTAATGACAAATAATTCTCTCTCTTACACACACACACAAGCACTCATAAAGATTCTGCATAGAGATTCTTTCTCTTCTATTCTTCAATTCTACTTCTCTATATATTCATTAATTAATTAAATGTATACCTGCAGCCGGTGGAAGCAATAAGCGCCAGTCCTAATTACCCTCTCCCTTGTTGTCTGTATTTAATACGTTTCTGATTTTCTTGCCTCGACAAGCAGAGACGGAGGGAGGGGGGGACCGGGGTGGGCCATGGTCCCCCCCCAAAATAAGGAAAAAAAAATATTAGAAGTAAAAAAAAAAAATTTTTAATTTTTTTTAAAAAAAGTAAAGTTAAAGTTTTAATTTTAGTTATTTGGCCCCCTCAAAAAAAAAAAAATTGGCCCTATTTTTAATTTTGTTGGCCCATACCCACTAAGTTTTTTTATTTTTGGCCCTTACTTTCAAATGTCTACTTTTTTTTGTCCTTACGGTAGTCTTGAGTTCATAAAAAACAACCAAAATAATTTTTTTTGATAAAAAAAATTCTAAAGAACCGAAAAAAAAATTTTGGCTGGCCCCCTCCCATAAAATTTCCTGGCTCCGTCCCTGTCGACAAGGCTCCAATCTTTTCTGTTTTTTCTTTTGTCACAAAATTGGCTCCCTCATTCTAGTAAATATTTTCTGAAAGAGAGAGAGATGTTTAGCAAAGTTGACTTGGAATGTTAGTTTTCTTTGATTTTCCCGTGTAATGTTATGAAACATAAGCACCAGCTAGCCCACCAAAACATGTTCAATCCGTACAATATTCACCGAAAACCTGTAAATGATTGGTTTGTCTGCATATATGAAACTTAGATATCCCTTCTAGGGATACATCTCGGATTACAAGGCATCTGAAACATGGATAGAAACCGAACTTTAGCTCAAGTTACTATAGTCCACCATTCATCTTGAATGGTAGATGGATCAAAATACTTTTCAAATTGCAGTAATTCCTCAAAATATATATATATATCTCGAGAGCTTCAATTAATGGTTGGAGTACAGAACTTTTAACTTGCAGACAACTCCAACCTTATCCACGTAACATAAACTGGGATGAACTCGAAATCCACATCAATCTCTAGATTTCATGTACTTCCTTTGAATGTTTGGTGATTATTGGGAACTTTCATTTTTTGGTTCGCCATCATAAACTTATCCATTTATATAATATACATTTTTATCCCATTATATCCATATAATAGTCTAAACCAACTCTTGAATATTTAATGGTGTCGTAAAAAAAAATTCAAAGATTAGTTGGGACTCACTTGCACGCACGCATGCACGTCAACAAATTTAAAATAGTTGTGGGATCCAAATATGGTTTGTAACTTTGTAGCATTACTCTAACAATATACCTGTCCCTTCAAAAGATTTCACAATTAAGTTTTTGGGGTTTTTTTTTTTTTTTTTTTGTTGGATAAGTAAAAATTTAACTAGCCCTAAAAATTACATCAGAAATGCTCCAAAAATGAAGGAGAAAATATTTTCATGTGAAAACATAAATCCATCCACTGCATTGTGTCTGTGTCCACCATTATTTTCATGTTCATCACACCAGCAAATTACATTTTGTCCCGTACACAAAAGATCATCTCAAGAATTCTCTGAAAAGGGACAAGAAAAAATAAATGAATGGTCAAGATTTTCCTGATCATGACCAGCGTGTTTGAGCTACCACGAACCCAGCTAACCAGATCAGGATGAACGCAAAGCTGGGAGTCAACTTGTTATGTCAAACTAGTTGTGCCATCCCACCTACGTACATGAACCAATACTTTACCAACTACTCTTAGTATAGAAATTAGTAATGGGTGTTAAATTAATTATTATTTATTTTAAAAGTTTAAGTTGATAATAAACGGTGGACTTATTCATATAAATTAATATCTCAAACTCTCCCTCAACACTTGAGACACAATACGTAAAATGTTTAACTGAACTGTGGGGTAAGTATGTGGTAGAAAAATGTTCGAACCCAAGATGTTTATTCTGATACCATATATGTTAAAATCACAATTTATTTTAAAAGCTAGCTTAAGCGGTCGATAAAAAGTAGAAAACTTAATCATTTGTACATTAATATCCTATTCCTAAACATGGGGCATTCATCTATACCACTTTGTCTCTTCTTGCTCTAAACTTAAGAATCTTCCTTCAAGTCCAAGAGGAATTACCCGAAAGCTTCAAATCTCAGAAACTCCTATATATTCTCAGAAAATCCTACTTAACTTGTCAACGAGTTAAGTTCCAACTCAATGGAAAATATTCAAAAATATCTGCCACGTTGAATGTTGAAGATATTGCCAGATTCTCAGGAAGATCAACAACATATGCTCTAATACCAACTGACGTAACAGAAGACTAAGTATCTACAATCAGAAGTGTCTTCATCTTCTGGCCAAAAGAAAAAAACAAGCCCGCATGCTTAAGAAAAATAAAACTCTGCAAAATATTTTATTAGAGAAAATTCTCTGATTTAATAATAATTCAATGAGTAAGTTTTACATTGTAAACTAGCTTATTTATAGAAGAGAAATACTTACAATAAAGAAAAACATACTTCTAGTAGTGGAAGAAAACCTAATCTTAGTAGGGAAAATAGACATGATCCTAATAGAGAAAAAAGAATAAAATCTTATTTAAAATTAAATAAAAATTTAAAGCCTTTAGATTTCAAGAGAACAAACATGGAAGACCAGTAGATTTTTGAAGAGCAAAGAAACTCTATTAGTCTAGCTCTTAACTCTTGCTACAATTATTTCCCCTAACGCAGAACAATTAATCTTCTTAAGCCTACTTTGTAGCCAATAATACTAAGGCACTAGTCATTAAGTATTAGTCAAATCACATATGAATAAATTACTCTTATTTGGGTTAATTAGGGCATAAACAATATTAAACATGACATTACTTTGAACTAATTAAGAAAATCCTCAATGATTTGGTCTCATCTTTGTAAAAAACGAGTAGATCATCATCTACAAACCAATTAAGAGCTATGACAAATCTTCTCTTCAGGTGAAAATGAATAACCCCTCACTACTCATCATGCAATTCATTAATCTTGAGAAAGACATCATAGTCAACACAAATATTAGGTAAGACAAACATCGATCGGGACACCATGTCTCAAACATTTTCCTTCAACAAAGAAACCCTAATTAAGATCGATCCAATCAGTAACATTGATAGAAAATCTAGTAGGGACACATTGATAGACTTCTTGATCTACTAATTCTTATAGAATCTTGGCTTGCATTTTAAGCCACGGATACCTCAAAGAGGAATAATACTTGGCCGTATTTAATGCAGCTTTTTTGACATTATCTAATTTGAAAAAATTATAAAATAAATGAATTTTTAATTTCATTTCTTTTAATTGAAGGAAGAAGATGACTGAAAAATAGGTTCAATTAATTAAACCAGTTGCGGGTCATTGAAGCAATGAGATGCCATCAGGCAATTAATCTCCTAATTATTATTTTGGCGTCCCAAGATTCATCCTCGAGTCCCTAATTACACATTTTTATATTTGATTAATTAGCTCTTGTCCTGTAAAACCCACTCCATTTTTCCCGTTTCTAATCACTGTACACGGTGTACGTAATGGAATAATCAGTCCCCACCAGGCCAGTGGGGAAGAAATTTATAAAAATAAAAAATAAAAAATAAAAAGATCTTAGATTATATATGGTACATTTGGGCCAGGTTGGAAGCATACCAGCCATATGGACAGGAAGGACAGCTTAATTCACAGTAAATATATTAATAATTAATTTGTTGCATATTGTGTCAGTGTTTGTGTCTTTGGAAGAAGATTAACTTTTTGTTCTTAGCATACAAATTAAAGGGGGATAATTACGAACTACTGAAGACCAACTGTCAACTGCAGCAAATGATCAACACAAGCAAGAAATCAATTCCAATTGCAAAGACACATATTTCTTATTTCTGACTAAAAGTAGTTTACAACTATAAAGTAAAGCCATTAGTACTACGTTTGTCAGCGCTATCAGTCCAAGATGAACAATCAATTTAGAAATTTTCTAAAATCATTTATAAAAGTAAGTTTCACCTAATAAATAAGTAATATGATACTTAACACTCATAAGTATATTCATAAACCATTCAGTACTCTATGTAGAGGCTACTCATTTTTTCAATATATGATCTATGTGTTACAATTTCTCCCCTCCCTCCTCCCCCACCAAAAAACAAAAAAAAAAACGAAAACACTTGACTTCCTCGTTAAGGTCACATGATGCAGTACTACTTCAATATCACATGGTGTTACAACCTGGTTCTGATACCATTTATAATGACCCAAGAAAAATGCTAGTTATATATGTACTATCACATCAAAATAACTAATCAATTTGGAGATTCTCTAGATTACTTATGAAACTCAATTTCACCTAGTAAATAAACAATGTGTGACTTAATTAGCACCTATGGCTGTCTTTATAAATCAGCCACTCTATATGGTCTACTCATCTTTCTAATATGGGGATAAAGTGTTTCAATCTCTTTCCTTAAACCCCTGATGTAATTGTCAAGGCTAAATCATGCAGTACTGAGAGTATCATGCACATAGCATTACTAGGTGAGTATGGTACCATTTGTAACAATTCAGAAAATGTGATAGCCACATCTATACTATCACTCTAAAATAACTAGTAAAGTTACAATTAGAGTAACTTAAAATCATTTATAAAGCTCAGTCTCACTTAGTAAAGAACCAATGTTAGACTTAATTAGCGCTTTCCCTAGGTTATTACAGTCATAAATGAATTGTCATCCTAAAAGCATTTGCCATTAGTAGCACTAAGAACGAAGCGAAGCGGGTATATATATATATATTTCCTGCCAAAATTCTTCATGTGAAACATTTAATATGTCACATTTGGGAATAAATATCACCAAATATTACTGACTAATACCTCATACTAGATTGGATTAGTGTTGCAGTCCATTTTCTGCTGCAAAAAATTCAAAATTTGTTTGTGCTACATATTCCTTCTAACTTGCGCACAAAAAAAAAAAAAAAAAATTACTTCTTCACATAAAGACAAAAAGACAACGTCTGTTGCAAAAATAACTTCTTCACATTAATTCACAAGTGGAAGGCCTATAGTGAGATCAAGATTCAGGTCAGGTAAGCTGCTTGTGTTGCTCTCTGCAGGGTCACTTGTAGAATTCAAGGCCTGAGAGTTTGAATTCACTGCTTTATATGTATGATTATTATTTGGCACAAAAGATTTGCTTGGTAGGGTGAGCTGTCCCAAGCGATGGTTGTTGGGATCCATCCCCAGCTGAACTAGTTTTCTTTTAAGGTGAGTGTTCCAGTAATTCTTCACTTCATTGTCTGTCCGGCCCGGCAATCTCCCAGCTATCAATGACCACCTAAACCGACCAATTTCATACATAAACATCAGTAAATATATATGTGTGTGTGGATAATATATAAATCAAAGAGAATTAATACACATATATGAATGGTTTTATCTTCTTTAATTTTCGTTTAACTAGGAAGACGTTAAACCAATAATTAAGTAATTAAATTTACCTATTCCTATCAACTTAAGCTTTTGGGATAAATAATAATTTAACATGGTATCAGAGTCAAAGGGATAAACAGTAATTTAATAGAAGTAGGTGACAGTAAAAATTAGTCATTAATTTTTCACTACAACTATGTTATCTCAGTTGTAATATTGCAGTCATATATATAGCGGTCTATTAAATATATATATATATATATAGGATTATTCTTTTGGAAGTTTTTAGAAGTATATATCGAGATGATATATGAGAAAAGAAGTTGCACCTGTTTCCAAGAAGCGCATGGAGTTTGACGATGAGGTCCTCTTCATCTTCACCAAAGTTGCCACGTTTAAGGTCTGGCCTTAGGTAATTTACCCATCTCAATCGACAACTTTTGCCACAACGAAGCAAGCCTGAAATAAGAACATCGTTAAATTAATCCACCATTTAACATATTATTTAATTGGACTCTTCAAACAAGAAGAAGAAGAAGAAGAAGAAGAAGAAGATCGAAGAATAAGAAAAAGACATTTTGTTTTAGATGATGACGCCATATATACCTGCAGCTTCAGGGAGAGAACGCCAGCAACCCTCTCCATGTTTTTGGATATAATCCATGAGCTTCTGGTCTTCTTGCTTCGACCATGCCCCTTTGTTTGTCTCTTTCTTCTCACAACAAGGTTTCCTCATTGAAGTTTGCTATGAAACAATATTACAGGTAGAGATGGATAGAGAGTTGACAAACCCTAAAAAGAAAGAGAGAGAGAGGGAGAAAGGGAGAAAGTCTCTTCAAAGGAAGCACCTTTAAAGTGAATGATGAGTAAATATAATAACACTTTGCCCGGCTGGTGTTTGACTTTTAGTTAGCCGTAAACCCCATCACCTATCATAGGGTTGGTATGACCATGCCTGCAACCGATTCAAACCCAAATATAGCGGCTTTAATTCTATGTATCTATCAACTCTTAATGCCAGCACCCTTCACATTTTCTTGGAATTATTTCATTATATTAAATTTGATGCCTCACGAGAGGATTTATGAATTTAGTGTACGGTTTACATTTCAATGACAAATTATGTACATGTCATTTAATTTTGACCCACGCCGGCGGGCAGGATTTTTTTTCACAAAACATATAATAAAAATAAAGAGTTTATTTGGGATTGCGTTTGAAAAATAGAATTTTTAAGTCAAAAAGTACTTTTGGGCAAATACTCATTTTGGCCAGTTTGAGAGGTTTAAAAGTGCTTTTAACACTCAAAAAGTCTGTTTGAAGAAAAAAAAAAAAAAAGTATTCGTTTGGTAAAAAAATTAAAAGCGCTTTTAAGAGTCTAAAAAGCTTAAAAATTGCCAAAAAGTACTTTTGGCAAAAGCTTAAAAATAAAGGTTTTGCCCAAAAACTTTTTTTGACTTAAAAGTTATATTTCTCAAACGCAATTCCAAACAAGCCCTTAAGCTTTTGCCAAAGTGAGTTTTTGCAATTTTAAGGTTTTTTAGACCTTTAAAAGCGCTTTTAATTTTTTTACCAAACGAGTACTTTTTTTTTTCAAACACAATCTCAAACAGGTCCAAAGTCTATGTTGAACATCTCATTGGCCAACAATGACGTTTGAAAGAGTCTTACAAACCCTTGAGTCGAATGAAAATATAAATTTTCATTGATTTCTAATCTATCTTTATTGGAGTTCAAAAATACAAAATAACATTTAAATAAACACCGACAAAATAATAATTTTTAAAATATATATATATATATATATATATATAAAATTAAATACTAATAACCTAAACAAAACTAATAATTGAAATAAAATTAAAAGAGCCAATTATTTATTTATTTTTTATTCTGCATTACCTTTATCTCTAAGCAAAATCTTTCTTCATTTTATATATTTCCTTTTCTTTTTCCTATTTTTGCATGCAAAATCATGATTGGTTGATATTTGATTCTATGTGTTAGGCTCAATACTCACTCACGTGTTTGCCCCGTTGACTGTTAGATCCATGCATGGATAGTCCTACCACCGTCAAGGCCGGGCTTATCCATAGATGCACACGTGTAACAAGAACCACAATCAGCAACCCTACCTTCCACTTTTTCCCCATTTTCATCTGTCTTGCATGTAGCCTTTCAGCCTTAAATCTACTGAAGATGGGAAAAAGGATATATATATATATATATATATATATATATATATATATATGTGTGTGTATATGTGTGAGTGATTAAATTTACCTTTTTTTATCAGCTTAAGTTTTTGAGACAATTGGTAATTGTTAATATGTTATCAGAGTCAATGGCCCTAAATCGAACCTTGACTCCGTCAAATCACCCCATTTAAATTAAATATTTCACATGTTGAATCTCACCTATTAAAATGGAGTTTGAGCCTACACATGAGGGGGAGTGTTAAAGTAATGATTAAGTGATTAAATTTACCTATTTCTATCAACTTAAACTTTTGGGACAATCGATAATTTAACAATATATATATATACTTAGACCTTAAAAGAATAGAACCCAAAAGGATAAAAGAAAAAGAAATAATGATAAATGGTATTCTATTTCTTTGTCTTACTCCTAACCAGCATTTCATCAGACCACTTGGCTTTCCACCTTATTCATATTACATCGTATTTGGCGGTCGTAGGTATCAAGGACATCTTTTTTTATGTGATGAATGTTAAGGAAGTTGCCTTTTAATCAGAAAGTTCCAAAGGAAAAAGCTCCTTCACTTCAGTCACTGAGCTTAATTAATTTACACACACATAGAGGAAAAAGAGATAAAAAAACAAATAGGTAAATCCAGCCTTCTTCATTGGTTTTCACAATTATGTATACTTTATTACCACAGAGAAGAAAAAAAAAACCACTACTTTATAATTGCACGAACCAGTGGGGTAAAAAAATAAGTAAAATATATATTTTATAATTTATCAATCAGGCAAAGCAAAAGGCTCCCTGCTAAACCCCTGAAGAGAGAACAACGTTAACACAACCGCACCAAGTCGGTCAACTACATAATACATCTAACCAAACAAAACAACACGTACAAGAAAAAACGACGAACCAAACTCATCATGGCACAAACAAAGTCAGGTGAAAAATATATTCTGATCACCAAAGTCCCACCATCCAATCAACCATATATGTACGTATAGGGAGGGACTGATGGGCATTTGACAAATAGTTAATCTGCATTCTCATCCACAAGATATAAGGTCACACTGGCAGCATTTCGGCCGACAAATACCAAATCCCTAGCTACACACAAAAACTCGACATACACATCAAATTCGCCATCAAATAAATGTTAGGTTATGTGAAGTCTAGTTTGTACCGACTCGATTTGACATTGGAATTTAGGGTTTAGGCGTAAACATTTATTAGCGACGACTTAGAGTGGCCGCTAATGAGTTGTCATTAGCGGCAACTTTGAAAGTCGCCGATATTTAGCTTTACCGTCAGATTACTACCAACCACCAAAAAGCGGCCGCGTGTTGCCAGTATTTGCAAATAGCGGCAACTTTTTGCTTATTAGCGGTGACTTTGGGTCGCCGCTAATGACCATAATTTTTGTAGTAGAAGCACTACAATTCAAATGGGATTCTTTTTAGGCCTAGTTCATGGAGGCTTGGGCCAATATCTCGGGAAAAAAAATTGACCCGTTTTGGTGTTTTGACCCAGTTGGAGGTCATATATATAATCACTTCTAACTTTTGGGTGTTGTACGAATGTAATTGATGCCTCCTATATTCTTTTCTCAATAAATAGTGAAACTTAACCCTTAGTGGTGAACTAAGCAAATCTTTGTGTTTGAGATTATTTGTTTTTGTGTTCTTCTTATTTTTACATCTTACTCATTCTGGGAATAAGATAGATTTCGTAACAATTAATGCCAAGAAAATATAAATATTTTGGCAATTAGACATATAAAAGATTTCCCGTGAAATTTCTAAATAACCACCGGACGATATCCTCCCACGGGAGGTTGCACTTGTCACAAAGTGTCAAATGTTCAAGGTTACCCCTCACACCAGTACTCTATTCCCCTCAAATTAAAACTTAGCACAGGCTATATTTTTCCAATATAGTATCCGTTTGGTTTAGCAGTTTCAAAACGTGCGACTTTAAAAAAAAAAAAAAAAAAAATTAAAACACAATTTTACAAATGCAATCAAGCGTTTGGCAAGACAATGTATGTTATTGCCCTCCTTTCCAACTGCATGTCAACCATTCTTTGGTCCGGTCCAAATCACAGTACAACTCTCGAGATTCTATGTAATGTTGTGTAACTTCAAGTGGGGCTTCGGTGTTAAAAAACCTCAGAATTATGTCTGGTACTCCTTTTGTCCAATTAAGGAGCATGGCAGTCTGGATATGAGGACGTGTGGAAGAGAAGAGAGCGGAAGCAGATTGATAAAGCGATAAGACTACATCTTGTATTGAATTATATAGACGAAATAGTGTTATCATAGTAACTGTACGTTTATAGAGAGGTTATGAGTAGTAAACAAGTAAAATTAATTTTAAATAAAGAAGAGAATAAACTCTACAAAGAAATATAAAATATTCTTTTATATTTTAACATCTTCTTTAAACTCAAGATGTAAGCTTTGATCGAATTTGGAAAATGAAAGGTCGACCGGTGTCCATTTTTTCACGTAAGACCAATAGAAATCAGCCACGTGTATCTAATAGCCGTCCATTTGCGCCACACGTGCACTTCATATCCTTGTCAAGCTGTCATGTCTGCACATTATGCCCAAAAACAATTTAATAAAATAAATAAATTAAAAAAGAGACTGACATTTTAGCATTGCAAGATAATTATTAGATAAAAACGTAGTTAATTTATAGTGTTACATTTAAAAATGGAGGATGGCCGGGGACCCGCTTCTTACTTTTCTTTAAAATAAAAATAAAAATTTGGCATGTGTTCTAAGAGGAAAATAGGGCATCTAATTACTTTAAGAAAAATGGAGTCAAAATGCATGGAAACAATCTAAGCTCTTTTCAACCAGCCCTACCTAATGTCCTTTGTTAAGTACTAGGCTTGACCCCATTATACCACCATCCAAAAACTTCATTTTCTCTTTCCTCTTCGTTATATATCAATCTTGATGCACTATGTATGTTATTCATTTTATATATGGTAAGTTACAAGCGTTACTCACATAAACATCAACACATTATTTAAATAAATAGACAATTTTATTCATATTTGAAGCATTCAAAATCTACCAATCGAATATATATATATATATATATATATATATATATATATATATATATATATATAACTGAGGTGAAACTTTCCTTAAACTTTCAAATTAACTATGATCAACTTCCATTTAAAGTGGTGGTTCAGTGGTCTAAAGAAAATTTTCAAAGTAATTAGGTACATATTAGGGCATGTGTTTGAATCATGCAGTGAGAATCTTCATGCCTGATTAGTGTAAACTATTATAAGTCTCACTGATGACCTGATGTGCGGTTCCTAGCGTTTAAACCCTTCATATGCGGTTTCCAGCGGGCAAGTGCTACTATGGTCATGTTCAGGTAAAGTAGTTACTCTTGTCGCCTCCTCCTACCTTTTTTAATTTTTAATTTTATTTTTTTAAAAAGAAAAAACATGATCAACTTGTGGGAGGAGAGAGATTTGGAAGAGAGAACACTATCTCCAATTGTGACTCACATGCAGTTGCAAACTTGGCTTTTTTTTTCTAAAGATTAAAAAAAGTAAGTGTTAAAATATAAATTAAATTCTTAAATTCATTCTGATCAACTTAAACTTTTGGGAAAAATGATTATTATAAAGTATTAAAGCAAAAGTCTTAAGATTAAACTTTGTTTCTATCATTCATCTCTAGTTTCAGTTAAATATTTCACATGTTGTACTTCATTTATTCAGGGTTTGAGCTCACATGTAAGTGAAAGCTTTAAAATTTGAATTAAATGATTAAATTCATAGATTCCTAACCGCTTAAGCTTTTCCTTAAAACAAATACTGATTTAACAAACAGCATTCATACCTAATTAAGGCCAGCAATCAATTGATTATTGTATAAACTTCCACTAGTAGATATGCTTCCACTAATAGACAGCTGAAAGTTGAAAGTTTTCTTAGTTTATCAAAAGTATTAAGATTTGAATATATATATATATATATATATATATATATATATATATATATATATATATATATAAAAGATGAGTTATATATTTGCAACCCACACCCTAGCTAGGTTTTGAATGGAGGAGAAGGCAGGAGCAAGATAGCAAGATGGTAGAGAAAGAGTTGACTGTTAGATGCGTGAGTGATATGCAGATTTCATTTTCACGTGCAGCCCGATCGAGAAATGGAGCTGCTCTCATAAACCTTTTTACGAGCGTACGAATTTGATCGGTTTCCATGGTCGGTGGAAAGTGGGGGGACTAACTGATAAAAGCAGTCAGTTTGGTCAACGGTGAGGGACCAGTGTAACCGTCCTTTTCTTTCTTTCTTTTTTTCTTTTTTTTTTCCTCTCTGTTTTGTTTTAATATTAAACAAAATTATGATGATTTGAAAACCGTAAAATGTTTTCCTTTCAGAAAATATTTTTTGAAGTTTGAATTATACAGAAAATGAGCGATGACAAAAACTAGCTAGCAATCTTCTGTACGTGGTAGACAGAGGTTTGGCAAACTCTGACGATTTAAGAAATAGAAGCTCAAACTCGAAAAATTGTTTACAGTTTAAAAAAAGAAAACCATTTTACGGAAAGTAAATGAGTTTTTTTGGTCGAATTGAAAATGTTTTCAGTTGGACTATTATTTTTCTAAAAAATACAAAAAAAATATTTTTTTTAAATCATTTTGCGCCAAAACAAACGGAACCTAAGTATAATAACCTCTCTTGTATTTTTGAGTTTTTCTTTCTCCTTTTTTTTTTTAGTTGAATAATTTATAAAAGAACGGTAATGTACGTGAGATAATGGTTTGTGAAAAACACTTGTTTAGGTCTCAAGATTGATGCTAACCATTTGAATTCGAATAGGTCAATGTATTTAAATTTTCATGTCTTGCTTTCTTTTGCTTTTTTAAAGCAAATAATTGCATTTGAATTCGAATAGGTCAATGGTTTGTGAAAAAAAGCGGTTATTGCAATTTCTTTTGCTTTTTTAAAGCAAATAATTGGCCATCGTTGTATATGTTGCTTTCCAATAATCTACGAAAACAAAGGGGCTTTCCTTTCTGTGTTTTTTTCCTCAATTGATGGTTAAAGACAGCAGGAAAGGCCCCCTTCCCCTCTCCATTTCTTCCTCCCCAAGCATTTTTATTTTGTTGTCAGAGACAACTACTGACAGCGAGGAGCAAGAAAACAACACAAGAAAGCTAGATGGTCTAACCCAGACACGAAAACCAAAAGGAAAAAAATAATAGCACCGGGAGCCCTACAACAGCCCACTGCGCCGCCCTATCGATCAAACCTATTTCCCTCTTATTTGAATAAAAAATAAAAAATAAAAAATACGTATTTCTCTCTCTCTCTCTCTGTAGATATTAAAAGATGTCAATTATTTTCGCCTTCTTTGGCTCTCGATCTCTTCTCCATTATTTTCTATGCTTTTTTATTTAATGAGTAGCAATATATATATGGGAAAAAAATACACTTTACTCTCTAAACTATCTATCTATTTATATTTTTAATTCCAATATTTAAAAAGTGACATTTTTTCTAAAATGCCTCCATCTCAAGTTTTTTTTTTAAAAAAAAAATTAAATTAAATTAAAATTAAGGGGTGGCCGGGCACCCCTTAATTTTTAAATGTTTTTAAAAAATTATAATAATTTTTTATATCTAACCTGTGATGGGAGCATTTTGAAGAAAAAAAAAAGTTAAAATGGTCGAATTGCAATAATTTGAAAGTTTGGGGAGTAAAGTGTTATTTTTTAAACATTGGAGTTAAAAGTACAAATAAGTAGATAGTTCAGGGGGGTAAAATGTATTTTCCCCTATATATAACTATATAACAATGCTCAAGCATTTATGGTTGGAATCCTAATAATTTTAGGGTTGGAAATTCTAATCCCTTCTTAGGTGTAGGATTGTGTACATCAACTTAATTTGGATTATAAGTCATGTTATCTTTCTATTTGTAAACCCTAGCTAGCTAGTGTACTTTTCTTCCTAGGAATAAAATTTGAGTAATTCTAAATACTTAATTTCCATTCCACTTTCATCTTGTTGGGCTATATGTGGAAGTGCCAATTAATCATTAATTTTTTTTTTTTACTTTATTAGTTAAATGCTAATCTAAGGGCTGATGTGCAGTGTCACGTCAGCCCATGGACAGAAGTTGAGTATGTCAATGGACTTATTTATATACTCACACTAAAGGTAGTTTGAGATTTTATAAATGAGTAATGCTAAAAAGAAGACTTATATATGTTTTTATTTTGTCCTTTCAAAGATGAAGTAGATTTTAAAATTACAATTAAATTTAAAATTAAATTTTAATTCAATAATAATTTTAAAAATTATATCACCTTTAGAGGGACGAGGTCCAAAACAAAATTCTTAATTCTATAATTACTCTTTATAAAGATAGAGGCTAATCATTGTACTTTTTTTTTTAGCACTAGTAAAGAAAAAAACATCATCGGTACTAGCTGTCAGTAGAAATAGACGATCTTGTCAAATGACATTAATTAAGTTCTTATGTTTTGATTCATACTTCTTTGTTTATGGTTTGGAAAAAGTATACATACTATTTCAAATTAACAATCAATTTGCAATGTTTCTCAAACTAAAAATTGCATCACTATCCTACAAACAACCCAAAATTTGCAATGTACCTCTTTTGCCTAGCAAAAAAGGACAAAAATGCCCTTTAAATTTGTTCAACAAGACAAAAATACTCCTAGAAATTTAATTAAAAAAAAATGAAAAATAGCAGTGGGTCTGCTACCACTTTAAAAAAAACATATATATATAATGGTATTTTGTTATTTTGAAGACATCGCAAATTTTTGGTAGTTTGAAGAGTTACAAATTTGTAAGGGGAACATTGCAAATTCTAATTCTTATGCTCCCGAGTCCTGGCCCCGGCCCCTCCCTCTCTCTCTCTCTACTAATATAAAACGGTAACAAGAAAGCAAGAATAAAGAGTACACGGCAAGGACTACCCTTTGTAATTTTTCATTTTCCCATTTGCCCTTATTTGTATAGTTAAAACAAAAAAAAAATGCATATATCTTGTGTGTGAATATGACATATATATATATCTTATGGCTGAAATTAAACCTACTTTTTTGAGGTAACAATTTTGTCACTGTCATTGCATGCATGCCACATATCCAGCCTAAGATGTTATATATGTCTATCAACGATCGTATAACGTTAGCTGTTTATGATCAAGAGGGTTGAACAAATAAAAATCTTTTAAGAAAATCAAAAAAACTACGTCGTATATATATCTCTGATCGATCATTCCTTCAACAATTACGACAAAAAAAAAAAAAAAAAAAAAAAAATTAACGTTGTTCCTTGAGTGCCCTCGCCCTATATATATACTGAAATTTTACTGTCTTAATTAACGTAGATTTAATTTCTTGTTATAATAACATTCTGTGCAAGACTGATTGTTACCACAGAATCATCACAACTGGGTCAAAATAAACATGTGTCCAAGAGAGTTATTAGTAAGATTTGGGAAATCCCTAGTCAAGAATATTAATACTACTGGCTCTTCCTTTTGAAAGATTCAAGGCGGAATGGAGTTTAGAATTTAAATTTAAATTTTATATATAGGATATTCTTGCTAGCTAGGAAACTAACCAGCTTCAAATTTATAAAAATAAATAAATAAATAAATGCAATATGGTTAAGTGGATGAACTCACTAGCCTCCATTACCACTAAGTTAAACAATAAGCTACTACTTTTGTCTTGTTATATCATGATACATTGAATAAATGCCCATGGAATAAGGTTTTTTTCTTTGTTTTTGAATTATAATCACCGCTGGTTCTAAAAGTGCAAATTACTGTTGGAAATGGAATTATTTATTTTGTTACGAAAAAATACACATATTTTCCTTAAAATATCACCTAATTGTCAATGTCTTTCTCTAAATTACCAATTGTGCCCGTGTTCCACTAATGGCAAAAACACATTTCACAAATTAAAAAAAAAAAAAAAATTAGGGTCATTTGTTGTCTTTTTGGCAGTCTTTGGGGACATTATATAATGTACATTTTTTTAGTTGTTTAGAGGGGACATTGACACAATTAGTAATTTAGGAAGACATTATATATCAATTATGAGGTAGTAGTTTGAGGAAAGTATGTGTATTATTTCCATTTTGTTACCTATAAACTAGCTAGTATGCCTCATCACTCACCAGTCACTTTTTGACACAACCCGCAAACTCGACGTGAACCCAACATAAAATTATAATCGGTTTTTATAGAGTTAAAGAGTTTAACCCACATGACATGCGAAGTCAACACGAACCCGACATGGAATTAGTACTAAATTAGGGTTGAAAGGTCACGTACACCCGTTTAAAGTTGACCTACATACATAATCTTATGCTTAAACCTCGACACGACACAAGCCAATTGTACCAGAACACATGTCACCCCTAGCATCCACAAGATATATATATATATGGTGGGCCAAAATGAAATTAGAAGTCGAAGAAACCTACGACTTTGTGCTTTCTTGTAGATGACACAGACTCCACTGGCCATGGGTGGTGCTTATTGGTGAAGACATGCAGTAGGTGTATATATATACAGCTACCAGAACACATGAGTTAATGCCCTATTTAGAAAATTCAGACAAGGCAAAGGTGAGCAGGAAACTGTGGTTCCTAGCTAGTTGCAAATTCCACTATGTTCCAAAATAAGCAGTCACCCCTTGAAGATTAGGTAGGTGGTGGTGGTGAGACATTTAATTTGTTGGAAAATAAAAATGGTGTAAAAATTGTTGGCAGTTACTGGTACGTCCAAAGAGTTAGTTATAAGCGTCGAAGCATGTGCAACTAACTCCTTTGCAAACGAGGAATCATCATGCACCTAAATTAAGCACTGAATGTTTGGTCATCAGTTTAATTTCATTATAGTCAACATATGCGTCTATTAACGTACGTACGTTATCCAACCTCTCATTTCAATTTATTTGTCATCCCAAACAACTAATGCTTGCCAGAAAACCATCACCATGGAATCTTAATAAATAAATAAATTAATTAATTAATTAATTCAAATTCAAAGAACAGATTTGGAGGCCACATTTAATATTTTCATTCCATTTGGTAACTTTTGAATTAATGTTATTTTATAATTTGATAAAGACATGTCAACTGTTTTCATCTTTAGAAAATTTTAAATCATTATCTTTAATTTATTAGACGTCTTTCCACTAATAGATTTATTAACTTTGTATTATAGCCTGTTTGGGATTGCACTTGAGAAATAAAGTTTTTAAGTCAAAAAATGTTTTTTGGCAAAAGCTTCATTTTTAAGCTTTTGTCAAAAGTGCGTTTTGACCATTTTTAGAGTAAAAAAGTTTAAAAAAAAACAAACAAACAAACAAACAAACAAACAATTTTTTTTAAGCTCTCTAACACGATCTCAAACATGCCCATAATATCTTTTTTTTTTTTTTTTTTTTTACACTATGCCATATAATAAATATTTGTAGGAATAAAAAAATAATAATAATTAGGTACACTATGACTGACATGTGATTTTCACATGCTAATTAAAAAATTATGTATTTTTCACAGGCTAAAGAACACGTGGTAGTTTTATAAATTGAGTTAACTAGATGAATTTTTCCCAACTAAATTTGGAGAAAATTTATATCCCTTATTTGCATCTCTTGAAATGCAATATTCCAATCAACATTTAAGGTGTGTGTTATTATTTTTCAAGGGCATTTACTTCTTAGGGGGGCCTTTACTTCTTAGGGGGGCTCTTAATAATAGTTTTTAAGTATAACTTCATTTCTTAGGAGGCTCTTTTGTTTTTTTTTTTTTGACATGTCCGCACAAGAGGGAGAAGGGAGATTCGAACTAGTGACCTCCGCTTCATTAGGCGTGGTTCCAACCGATTGAGCTACCTTTTGGGGACCTTAGAAGGCTTTTAGTGTTGTTATGAAAGGAACCTTATTTCTTGGTGGCCTTAGACCATCGTCTTAATTGCTTAGACTTCTAGCCTACTGAAAAAAAATAAATAAATTAAAAAAAAAAAAAACAAAAACAAAAAATAGAACCGAAAAAAAAAAAAAAAAAAGAAAGAAAAGAAAAGAAAGAAAGAAAGAAGGAAGGGAGATTCTCAATCTTAGCCATAACAAAAAGAAATTTGATCATGAAAAAAATTGTTTCAGTAAATAAATTTGAGAATGCATGCAGCCATTTTAGCTATTTACAAAGATAAAAATAAATAAAAAAACTAAGGTTTTGAAACATTAACAATTAATATTTTCAAATCACTGGCCAAGGAGAAGCATTTTTTAAAAAGCAAGATTTTAAATATTAAATCACGATTTTACTAAATGTTTAACTGCGTTTTCACTAAACAAACCCTAGTTCTCTTATAATTAGTCCACCATATATGTTGATTAGCAAAGAATTAAGTATAAATATAAAGCAGTGACAATTTTAATTAGTCAATCCTACAAATAGATATGTAACTTAACTTGGGGGTTAAATCTACTTAGCCATAGCTAACAATTACTTAATTGGATATGAAGTCAGCTTAATTATTAGGATTTACTAAGTGCTTCTTATTTTTAACAAATACGTGAAGTCAGGAGGCAAGACTAAAATATAAAGTTGGAAAAAAAAAAAAAACTACTAAAGAATATAACTAATGAAATAAATAAACAATTCAATACTGTCATACTTTATAATTATAAGTATTTTTATTTTTATATTTTTTTTCTTACTATATTGTCATATTTTAAGTTCTTTATCATTTATGTTTTGCACATTGAACAATATGTATCATCAATTTAATTTGCTTGCATATTTAAAATCCATTTTCACTCATCTTACAAAATTTATAATGAGCTATAATAAGAAAATTTCTCTTGTATAATTTTCTTATTTTTGAAAAGTCAAATTTAGATAAGAAAAATATACCACTTTTGGCAAAGAAGGGTCTGAGAAAAATTAAGCATTATATATTTTCTTTATTGTTTTCATCTTTAGTATTATCATTATTATTATTACTTTGACATGTCTACACAATGGAAGGGGGAGGGAAGATTCGAACTAACGACCTCCGCTTCATGAGGCGTGGTCCACTACCAATTGAGCTACCCCTTGAGGACATCTTTAGTATTATTGGAAGGGAACCAAACATAATTAGAAACATAATCACATTGAATTCGAAATTTTCATTCTTAAAGTGGAGGGCATTTCCCAAAGAATAGCTTGGAAGGTTTTTATTTGAAGATATCAAAAGATAGAAGGAAGGAGTACCCTTCTTTTCTTTACAGTGGCATAGAATTTATGAATTAATTAGAATCAACTTTGTAAAACATTTTTATAAATGAAAATATTTACTAAATATTTACAATCAACAGAAAAAAGAATATAGAATGTAATCTTTTTTTCCGAGAAAGTTTAAACGTCATTCTCCTTCCCATCCAACTTTTTTTACTTTCAACCTATTTATTTTCTTTCTACATTATGTTTGGAATTCAAACCATTTCCTTTATAGAAATTCATTCATTTTTCCAATGCTTTTGAATTAAAGTCGATTAAAGTCGATTCTAATAAATCAGTGTGTTTTCAAACTTTGCAGCTCAAATTCAACCAAATATTTCTACAATCATAAAGGTGTGTGACATAATTAATAAATAAAATATGCAAATTTAGAGCTCAGTCTACAACTTCACTTTTAATAATTAGCTTTACAGCAAATATTAGAGTCAAATACATATATGTATTCATGACATTTTACACATATAAAAGTAGAAATGCCATAGAAACACAGAAAAGAAGAAGAAAAAAAAAACCCCTCTCTCTTTTCAAACATAATAATATCACACACCAGCATGATATATATAACTCCTCCACCGTAAAAATATGGGAGATAAAGTTGGATGTTATTTCTAGCTACTCTCTTGAATTGCACCAAGAGATTATCTAATTAGGACACAAGTAATTCAAAATACCCATCTCTCATCTCATTCTCATACAACTGTTCTAAAGTGACAGTGCCCATCAGCCTTTGAATTTTCTCTCTTTTTTTTTTTTTCTTTTTAATGAAAACTGATTCAACGGCCAATAAACATTGTCATATTAGCTCAGTAACATATAAAAATATGATAAGAGATGAATATGTAGCATTACTCCGACGATATAGGTAGGTATACTTTGATATATGTAACACCACAACCTTGGAAAACCAGAGCCATGAAGCCAAGCAGTACCTGTTAACTATATATATATATATATATATAGTACTAGAAAAGATGGAGAGATCACCAGGAACTTTCAGTTCATATGGTTGAGTTGCCTCTCTTCCACCAGAACACTACTTGCAGGAGGAGGAGTGGATAGAGTGAGATCAAGATTCAAGTCTGGGAGACAGGTTTTGTTGCTCTGATTGTCATGGCAGCCATGGCAGTGGAAGTTGAGAAGCTTAGGTGGCTGGTTTTTGGTTAAAAATGATTTTCCAGGGCCTCCCAGCTGATGGGGTTTCTTAGGATCTTTTCCCATCTTTATTAACTTTTTCTTTATATGAGAATTCCAGTAATTCTTTACCTCGTTGTCTGTCCTTCCCGGCAACCTTCCGGCTATCAGTGACCACCTATATATATATACATATATACACACAATAAATTTGTTAAAATTTCCACAAAATTCACATAATTTTTTTTATCTGAAAAATAATATATATAAGGTAATTGATAACAATGAAACGTACGTACAACATGTCAGTGAAACCTTTTCCACACGTACGGCTGGAAAAGAAAATCACCCCCTTTTCTTTTTCTTGTTGTTGTTTTTTTTTTTTTTTGGGGGATAAACTTTTTAGAAAATAAAAATAAAAATAAAAGACAAAAAAATAAGACATCAGACCGGTTCCCGAGGAGAGCATGAAGCCTGATGATTAAATCCTCTTCGTCTTCTCCAAAGTTGCCGCGCTTCAGGTCTGGCCTCAGATAATTTATCCACCTCAGCCGGCAACTTTTCCCACATCGGCGCAACCCTAATCATCATTAACAAAAACAAAAACAAAAACATCATCAATTACTCCTAACCATATTTATCCTAATTATTTAAAAATAATAAAATCTCTTATTGTCATGAAAGAAAGAAAGAAAGAAAACAACGTTTGAAGAGCTTGCAGGCATGCAAGCATGAGAGAGAGAGAGAGAGAGAGAGAGAGAGGGAAAAACAAAACACACCGGCAGCCATAGGAAGAGAACGCCAGCAACCTTCGCCGTGCTTTTGGATATGGTGAATGAGTTTCTGGTCTTCTTCAAGGGACCAAGCTCCTTTATTGGTCTCTTCCTTCTCACAGCAAGGCTTCCTCATGGAGAGATATTGGGTGTGAAGAAAATCTGAGGGATATGGAGGAAAGCATGCACAAAAGGGAGAGAGACCAAATTAAGCCCTATACCTGTACAAACAAAAAAGAGAAGGGGCTTGGAAGAGAAATAGAAAGAAATAGAGGGGTTAATATTAATTTTAGAAGGTTAGATATATTTCACTTTACATTTGACTTGGACTGGTGGTTTTCCCATGTTCTGTGCTCTGTTGTTGATATGTGGTGGGGTGTGAGTGTGAGTGTGTTGGTTGCTCCTACCAACCCCTTCGCTTCTGACCTTCCATTTCCAACTGTAGGTTTCCATTTTTGAGAATTTCATGCCATTCTTTTAAATAAAATATTATTCTTGCGTAATCATTACTCAATAATTAATCCCAAATTTTATAAATTTAACTGAATTAATTGTATATCAGTCTTATCATATGAGAATTATAGCTTTAAGCTCTGTTTGTTTCGACCCAATGTCTTTTTTGTTTTTCGTTGTTTTATACAACCAAAAATGGTTTTCTTTTCTTTTATTTTTTATTATTTTTGTAAACAATTTTTCAAGTTTGAAGTTTGATCTCGTTCTCAACCCACAGTTCTTAACCTCCTCGTACTCACTTTCTCTCACAGTTTATTCTTTGCTGCCGCCGCTGCCTGTCGTCAAATTAAATTCACTACTAGAAGTCGCCATCCACCATCATCGTCACTGCCATTGTTATTGCTGCCACTAATTTTTTGTACACCAAAAAAATAATTTGTTCTTAAAACATTTTAATTGACAACCCTTATAGACAATTAAAACTTGTGTGTCAAAGCATAAGCTAGAGGGCACTAGAGGTGGCACAAATTGAGTATTTTAATTAGCATGTTCCATGGAAGTAACATTTGTTGGAGATGATAACTTAATAGTACATTAATATAAGTACAAAGAAACCCATTATTATATCCCTCCTCATGATGTTAAAATAGTTCTAGAATCTAATAAAATTTGAGGGTGCATGTAGGAAAGTCAGGAGTCCCTATCTGATATTCCAGATAGAATAAAACAGGTTTCTTGTATTACAATCTTTGGTTAACATTAATGGATCGAGCTTATTAATTAAGAAATAATTATCTAGGGTTTAGTGTTTAGATATGTGGGTTGTGTATATATATATCAATGGGTCATCACCAATTAGGGCTAGATCCTTACAAGAAATATGGTCTTTAGCGACCAAACAATTAGCGGCGACTTTCAGTCAATCTGAAAGTCGCCGCTAATAGTTGCTACTAAATATAAAAAATAAAATAAAATTAAAAAAACAAAAAAATAAAATAAAATTAGTATTTTAGCAGCAACATAAATAGCAACGACAAAAGTCGCCGCTATTGACACTCATTAGCGGCGACTTTCAAAAGTCTCCACTAATGAACCCTCATCAGCGACGACTTTCATGTCACCGCTAATAAGATTCAATTAGCGTCGGCCTAATATCACCGCTATTGAGTGGAAAACAGCGACAACACCCAGAGTCGCCGCTGATGAGGGGTCAATAGCGGCAACCCCTATTGACATTACAAAAATTAAAAATAAAACATAAAACATAAATTAAAAATGCATTAGCGGGGACGATGTTTGGACTAAACATAATTAGAAACATTTTGGGAAAACTTTACTTTGGCCTCCTGAACTTTCACTCGATTTTACAAACCCCTCCTGAACTTTCAAATCTCTCACTTTGGACCCTTGAACTTTGAATTTCTCTCAATGTGGACCCCTTCCGTCAGATTTTAAACATTACATGACGTTTATACCCCTGACTTTTGTATAAAATTTCAACTTCCAAAACGTTTTTTTATTTTTTAAAAAATGAAAATTAGGGATATTTTGGTCTTTTTTTTTGTAATTTTAACGGCTAAAATTGACGGAAATGTCCTAATTGAGAGCAATTCAAAGTTCATGTGTCCAAAGTGAGAGATTTGAAAGTTCAGGAAATTTGTAAAATCGGGTGGAAGTTCAGGGAACTAAAGTGAAGTTTCCTCAAACATTTTTTATATCGATAATTAGAAACATAATTAGACCCATCTATATTGATATAGATGGGTCCATTTTATATATATAAGGAAAAATTCACTTTACCCCCTGAAGTTTCAAGGGTTTTTCAATTTGAACTCTAAAGTTTAAAAATTGGCAATGTACTCCTCTAATGTTTCAAAAATTTTTAATTTAAACATTCTGTTACAAAATTTCGTTAAATTTGACAGAAATTAAAAAAAAAAAAAAAAAAAAAAAAAAAGCCTGAGGGTAATATCATAATTTTATAGATTTCAGTCCAATTTGACAAAAATTAGTAACGAAAGGTTTAAATTGAAAATTTTGAAATATTATGGGGTACATTACCAATTTTTAAATTTTGGGGTTCAAATTAAAAAACTCCTAAAATTTCAGGGGGGTAAAATGAATTTTTTTCATATATATATATGTAATTTTTTGGTGGGTAGTAGATAAACCCGACCCCATGCTCAGAAAACAAAATGGATATATATATATATATAGACGGGGGACACTAGTGTTGAGTAAAACCCCACTCTACCCGACTCAATTAATGTAAGGGCCGGCCATAGTGATGAGATCATGAATGTTTCGGGGCGGCTACGCAAGCTGCTTGCGTTGATATCTTAATCTGGACCACTCTTGTACAATTCAATACATCAAAGTTTGTTATGTGAATTATTAGGTTAAAAAAAAGAAAGAAACAAATGAAGAAAACAAAAAGGAAGATATGCATGGTAGACTTGTTCTTCTACTCGATCTTATCTTTTTCTCAGGAACCATACAGAAAATGTTGGAGGAGAAAGAGGAGACTAAAGTGACAGAATTGCGTGCTGTACGTGCACGTTACGACCAGCGGTCCCCGCCTCGCTGCGAAGGTGTCCGTTGACGTCACCTTCTGCTTTGTTCGTTTTTGGTGTACATGCAACTTTTTATTTAGTAAACGATTATACAACTAGAATGTTGTGGTTACAAATACTGTTTTAAAGACTAATTTTCACTGTCAGATAAAAATGCTATACGACATTTGGTTGTCGATTGTCCTAATAAACGTAGAAAAATAAGAGAATAAAAAAAAAAAAAAAAAAAAAAAAAAAGTCTTATAAAGACATGAGGGATCATACTTTTGGGGAGAAAGTGAAGTGGGATAGTTTAATTTGGGCCTTACGAGAAGAGGGACAAGTCCGCCCAGATCCACATCAAACATGGGTTCCAAATAATTACCGGGTCAAGTATCAAGTTACGAAATTTTCGGGTATCCTAAAAGGAGTTAATAGATTATTAAAAGTACATTTTGCACATATTTTAAAAGTCGAAAAATAGGTAAACTGTATTTTTAAGAATTATATTTTTAGATAAAGTCCATTTAACCCCCTCAAACTACTACCCCAATGACAATTTACCCTCAAACTATCAATTGCGACAATTTACCCCACAAACTACCAAAATAATGACAATGTACCCCCAATTTTAATAAAATGACAAAATTACCCTTATTAAAATAAAAACAAAAATACTAAAATTTAAATTTTTTTCAAATTTTAATGGTATTTTTGTCTTATTGAAAATTCTAGAGTAATTTCGTCATTTTGTTAGTATTGATGGTACATTGTCATTGTTTTAGTAGTTGAGGGGTAAGTTATCATAATTGATAGTTTGAGGAGTAGATTGTCATTGGGGTGGTAGTTTAAGAGGGTTAAGTAGACTTTACCCTATATTTTTTATTAAATATGCTTTAAAATTGCTATTTTTTTTTTTTATACTCCACACTATAAAATCGATAAATCAAACCGACATTAAATTAAGGATGACAGAATTGCCACGTTTTTTTTTAAAAAAAAAAAAAAAATTGACTAGAAACTTGTAGGGCTCATAGCGACAAGGATTAGATGGTATTTTGGCGCTTGCTCCATAATAAAAAAATAAGTTGCCTGAAACTTTTCTTCCTGTACTGTGAAAATTCTAAAAGTACAGTTAATTAAAAAGTCAGTTGTCAATTTTTTCTAGGAAAATGTTTAAATGAAATTCTTATTCGTCAAAAAAAAATTGTTGTATGAAAATAGTTGATGGATTGACTAATTATCTTAAGAAAATTCAGGCTTTGTTTGTTAAAATTTTTTATTTTCTTAAAATAAAATAAAAACATGACAAAAAATTTTAATACAAAACATCCTTAAACACACAACCCCCCCCCCCCCCCCCTCCCCCCCCCCCCAAAAAAAAAAAAAAAATGTCACACTCTAGTCCATATTGGGACAATGAGTAGTAACCCATATAGAATAAGTAATTTATAAAGATGGTTATGAGTACTAAGTCTCAGATTACCTAATTATATACAGTCTCACATTGCGTAGTTATTAGTTGAAACTAAGCTTTATATGAGATATTAAGAAAATTTCAAATTGACAAGTCATTTTATATCATAGCATCTCCAGTAGCATTATGTATTTTACCTAGTGAAAAAGTACAAATTCTTTACTTTAGCTATTGTTTTTTTACTACACACTCCAACAGATTCTCTATTTCATTCTCTACTTACTTTAAAATATTATTTCTCATTCTTTTTTTATTAAATTAAAGGAAAAAACAAACACATATATAGAAATCATTCATAAAAACAAAAATAAACACATATGAGGAACATTTATCCTACATGCAGGTACTAATTCTTAAAATTAATAACATAAATAAATTTTTTCATCCAACTGCAATTGATTTGTTTCCATCCGTGTGTTTCCGTGAAATAAATTTTTTCTGCATTCAATTTTTTAATCCAACTGTGTAAAGAAATTTTGTGAGCGAGAGAGATAAATTTTGTGTGAAGAAATTTTGTGTTTGAGAGAGAGACATAGCAAATATGAAGAGGTGTTCAAAAGAAATAAAAAATGTTTGGTGAAATAGGTGAAATAAAGAAACAATAAACAAAAGAAAAAAATAAGCAATATTTTATTTATCTAGTGTACTATAGTGAATAGTTCCAAATTGCTATTCACTGTAGCAATGTAGCTATTCTAACTAATGGCAAACTACTTTGTTGGAGCTAAAAAAAGAGTAATAATAGCTAAATATAACTAATATTAGTTTTTTAGCTAAGCTGCTGGAGATGCTCTCATTAACATTTTTCCCTAAGTCATTACATCATAACACTTTTTTAACTTTCTTTTTTAAAAACTAGAAGGTGTTAATATGTTTTTTTTTATTTTTTTTTTTTTAAAATTTAAAAAAAAAAAAAAAAAAAAACATATTAACACCTTCTAGCTAGGCTTTTCAAACTTTGGAACTCAAGTTCAAAAAACATGCATGTGAGCTAAATTTGACATTACTTTCAAATTAAACACTAATTTTAATTACATCAATATCTACCATATAATTGTAATACTATTAATGTAGCACCCTACTCAAGATAAGTACAAAAGGAAAATAAAAATTTGGAGAAAAATATATAATGTAATAAAAATAGAGAGGAATTATGGTGTAAATAGATCAATAGAGTGCAATGGGCACTTAAATGCTTGATCAGTAGGGTATTATAGTTGGACAATAAGGTCTCGTTTGGTTTGCGGAATAGACCCTTGGATTGGACTAGCTAACATTAGGTATAGCTAGTCCTTTATTTGGTAACACTCTATTCCTGGGAATAGTCTATTCCCATGAAACTACTAATCTCATACACACAGGGTTAGCTAAGTCACTCAAAAATGAGTGGCTTAGCTAATCCTTTCCTGTACGATTAAATTAATTGTGTAAATTACAAAAAAAAACCCCACTTGTGGAATGAAATTTCGTTCTCTCTCTGATTCTTCTATATTTCTCTCTCTCTCTCTCTCTCTCTCTCTATATATATATATATATCTTCGTTTCTCTTTTCTCCATCTCTATATTTCGTTCTTTCTCTTTTTTTTTTATCTCTATTTCTATTTTCTCTTTGATTCTTCTGGTACAGTTTTTCTGCAAGAGCAAACGATTTTTTTTTCTCTATGCCCTCTCCCTTTTTTGTACCGTTTCTCAGTTTTTTTTTTTTTTTTCTTTTTTTATTATTCTGTTTTTTTTATTTCTTTTGATTCTCTGTACATTCTCCAACTATACTTTTTTTATTTCAAGATTGAGCTTGATTCTATTTTCTCCAACTATATTTTTTTTATATAAATAATTTTGTAGCGTAATTGCAAAAAAAAAAAAAAAGGACACATACCTGACATAATTAAAAACAAAAAAGAAAAAGAAATTATAGTAAAGTTGTTTATGTTTAAAAAATAATTTTTTTTTTTAAAAAAAAAAAAGAATGAAAGTTCTTAATAATATAAATTGTATTTGTATTATAAGGGTATTTTAGGAAATTTGATCACAATATGATTCCATTCACCAACATATTGCATTGTACCAAACGAAGGAATATGATTAGCTAGTCTATTCCAGCGTTACAACCAAACAAATGAATATGAATAGCTAATCTATTCCACACTCTTCTATTCCCAGTAGTAGCTAATCATTTTTCAATGGACTAGACATTTCGCAAACCAAATGAGGCCTAATATTTAAAAAGTTTAAGTATGTGTGATGTCATTCAATGGAATTGGATTTAAAACATGAAAACTTGAAGGGAAAATTCCTTTTTCCCCCTTCGTTCAACTAGAGATCAAAGAGAAAGAGAGTTTAAAGAGAGAGAGCAAGAGAAGAGCTTGGAGAAGGAGGAACTACAAAAGGTAGACTATTTCCCTATATGATTTAGTTTTGCATTTAAGTTTAATGAGTTGGTTTGTTGATGCTTTGATGTTTTGGTGAGGTTTATAAATGTGTGTTGTTGATGTTTTTGGAGTTATGATGTGCGGTTTTGAAGTTGTTATTAATATTGTTGTTATGATATTTAGGGTTTTAATATATTTGTAAGATGTTGTGAATATTGAGGTTGTTGAAAGATTTTTGTTGTTATTGTATTACCGTATTAGATTTTAATTGTGATTTTACATAAAGTTTAATAGGTTTAAGATTTATTATGGTTTATTATAAAGAGTTTAAGATTTTTGGAGTTTGAAGATTATGGATTATGTTTATCTTGTGATACTTGGTTACTTAGTGATGACTACCTTATGTCTCGAGGTATGACAATAAATCTTTGTGCTTAGACATGAATTTATGGTTTGTTTAGTGATGGCTTGAAATAGGGGTGACAATTCGTGTTCACGTGTCGGGTTCGGATCTTATCAAGGTATGGGTATAAGACTATATAGGTCAACTCTAACCCGACCAATTTAATTAAACGGGTCAAACCTCTCAACTCTAACCCTTTAATTTTGCCTTAGGTTCGCAGGTTATGTCAAAAACTGCTAGCCAATACGTCACGTGTTAGGTTCAAGTCGTGTCCGAGGCATGAGTATAAGATTATATAGGTCAACCCTAACCATACCCATTTAATTAAATGGGTTAGACTCCTCAACCTGACCCTTTTAATTTCATAATCATGGATATTTAAAACGTTATGGAGTTTTATCAAAAATTGTTTGCCCTAGATTGAAGTTTAGGTATGATTTCATAATCCTGGATATTTTAAACGTTGTGTTTTCTATTAGGACAGTGTTATGATATAGGGTTTGAGATAGTCCTAAAATAAGTTAGTTTGGTTTGATTTTTAGATGGAAGTTTTTGCCCAATAATCAAATGTTTGGTGGCTTAGCCGAACGATTGGCATCCATTGATCAACCTAACAAATGAACATTCATCTGTCAGTCAACATTACCATTTTGCCTTTAGATTAAGATTTATGAAGTTTTAGCTTAGATTAAGATCTAATTAGTGATTCTTTCACAGATTTTGAGTGTGGTGAGTCTCTAGAAGTTTATTTTGAGGAGCCTTGCACCCCGATGAGTAAACTACATAAATACTTGTTATTTCAAATTACTTCATAACATTATTACATTATATGATAAACGTGCATATTTATAAATCACATGAAATCTCTTTTAAAACAATGTGAACTCTATTTTTATGAAAATATGAGATGAAAAATGAATTATATAAAATGTGATTTTGTAAATGCATGCATGTAAAAGGCAATGTTAATTGCATCGTATGACATGGTGCTTCATGTATAGATGAAAGCTATGAGCTACTACTATACGGGTTAATCACTATGGTCAAGAGATTTATATTTCTTGTTCGGCCTTTGATCCAATGGTTTTATAGGTAATTAGCACAACCATGTTTGATTGGTGGTCACAACGAAGACATCATTAGTGGTGTGAATCACCCGATATTTAAATTCAGTCAGGCCACTAACGATGACAGTATGCGGCAACATTAGAGCACATGTGTTTGTACTACAAATTTCTCAGGACAATGTCAATTCTACCAAGCAAATGATTAAACGCTTGGATAGACCATATAGAGTACACTATGATATGTTCACTTGATTATCTTATATATACTACATACACATGTTTTATAACTGATGAACAATGCATATTAATGTTTGAGAAGTTAAATGACCATTTTATTCAAGTTGAGTTCATAAATATGATCATTTGTAATTCTATTTATCCTTACTTACTAGTCTTGGATTTACACATTATCTTTTCCACTAGTAAAAAAATCGTGTTTTATAGTCGTTAAGCCATTTGAAGATGGATATTGGGGGCCTGAAAAAGAGGTCAACTTTGGACTGCTTCACTAAGTTGATCTTTGAGGAGTTGGACCCAATTTTAAGTGGAGAGTTATAACATAATTTCGATGACCCACTTCATGATACCTTTTTGAGTTTTCTTTGGGAGTACTCTCAGTTTTATGGCAACCCTTTGATGAATTAGTAGATTTGCTTATCTTAGACTTTGGCAACCTATTTGAGATTTGGTCTATACTAATTGATAATATTGATTAAGATTTGTTGATGGGTTGGACACCGAGATTTTTTATGCTTTTTAGTTGTTCTAGTATTTTTGTTGTTTTAGATATTATAATAATTATTATTATTTTGAAAAAAATTCCAGTCTCATTGAAGAAGGATCACGAGCATAACACGCTCTTACATCACAGAGCAAAAAGCTCTGAAAAATCATAGTTGAAGCTACGATGTTACAAATTATAGATGCTTACATAAAAATTAAACATTCAAGACATATCTATGACATCAATATCTGCTAACCTATGACTACATTTCAGTTGTAACACGAGATCTGTTCCAAACAGACTCAACTCAATGCATAGGTAGCTCATCTTCCTCGCTCTGAAAACAAATCACATTCACAACCCAACCCAAAGGTCTAGACAATCTTTATTCAAACAAAAATACAAACAACAAAAAACAGAGAAAACACAGCCCCAACAGAAAAACAGCTATAAAAGCACAGATCTGCTCCTGAAAAGACTAGATCTACTTCTCATCGACCCAAAACGGTCGGGAAACTACATCATTTTCCTCATAGATCGCTCACGAGAGCAGATCTATAGAAAAAACTTTCTTTGGGTGTTACACTTACAACAATATTTGGACAAAAGACCGCCAAAAACCAGATTCTTCCAACTTTCTAGTACATGAAATACATCAAGTCTAGTAACTATTTTGTCAAAAGTAAACTTCAACTCAACAATGTCTTTCCCAACTACTTTGATGGTAGTTGAATTTCCCATGTAGTGTTTCATCCTATCTCTAACATTTTCATACTTCTTGAAGAGATTCTTATCATCATAAATGTGTTGAGTTGCACAAGTGTCAACTCACCAACCAAAAGCATTGACTACCATATTCACTTTGAAAACAATAGCAACAAAGTTTTTCAACATTGTTGGCTTGTTTTTTATTCTTCAGAATCCTACAGTCCTTGATGAATTGCCCCCCCCCCCCCCCCCCCCCTCCTTTTTTTTTTGAAATCACTCTTTTTCTTTGGACCAATTTTGCCAGGACTAACAACTTCATTTTTAGGCTTCTTTCCTTTTCTGTTGTCTATTTCAACAATATGAGCAGGCTTGTTTATCTCAACACTTTATTCGAGTTTGTCTCGAATCCTTGACTCTTCTTTAATTTGAAGTTGTCTTTGAAGACTTTCGAGAGTCAGATCATTACACTTCCTCTTTAGTGATTCATAGTAGTTTTTCTATGTAGGTGTGAATTTGACAATAATAGCACCCACTTGAAGTTTTTCATCAATTGGAATGCCTTCAAAATTCAATTGTTGGAGAGTAAGTTAAATCTCATGAACCTGATTCAAAATAGGCTTATTATCCACCATTTTAAAAATCAAAATAATTACTTCCCACATAACTCTTGTTGCTAGAATCCTCAATTTTGTATTTGTTCTTCAGCGCCTCCCATATCTCCCTTGCATACTTCTTTGGTACATACATATCAAACAAATGATTGGTGACGGTATTGAGGATAGTCTCATCGCATGTGTAGTTGTCTTTCTCCCACTTGAAGTTAACATCAATTTGTTCAGGTGGCTCTTTCAACAAGTACGACAAAATAGGGCGTGTTGAGCACATAATAGACCTTTGATGTTGTTAGCAAAAACTCCACTTTCTCCTTCTAGAGTTTGTAGTTAGTTTGGAAAGATGATGTAGTATAACATTTAGAGAAGTCATGGTAGAAGGTAGAATTCATAGTTGAAAGTCCCGTTGAAAAAATGTAGAATATAATCTAGGAATTGTTAGAAAACAAATATATAAGAAATTTGAAAATAAAGAAAGCAAAGCATAAAATCTATATAAAAAATTAGGGGTGTCAAAACCGAAACCAGAACCGGGAAACCGAGAAATCGAAATCCGGAAAACCGGAGAGCTGATTTCGGTTCCAATTGCAAAAAACCAAAAACCAGAGACCCCAATTCCGCTCCCGGTTTTTGGCACCCGTTTATAACCGAGAAACTGGAATCAGGTGTGTATATATATATTAAATCGGTTAAAAAAAAAAAACAATTTTCTTAAAAAACTAGTTACTAGACCGGGTACAGACCGGAACCGGCTGGTAACCGGGACCCCAGTTAACCGGGACTTGGTTCCGGTTACCCAAAATCAAGAACTGGGGTACCCTAGTTCCAGTCCTCTGTTTTGGCCAAAACCCGAGAACCAAGACCAAGTTGACACCCTTATAAAAAATTGCTGAACTTTAGACAGTAAGGTGAATATGAACTTGTCTCTTAAATAAATATTGCCTCCTACTTATATAATAAGTTTTGTGAAGGGAATATATCAATTTTATTCTCTGGATACATTACTGCCCGAATTATAGTGTGCATATTACAAACTTTGAACACCATTTTGAACAAGAAAAATTGAATAACAACAAAGAATAAGAAATAAAAGAAAATAAGGCTACGTTAAGTGTTGGACCCATCAATCTCTGCAATTGAAAGCATGTGATAATATTAGTAATAATCTTGACAAGGGAATTGGAAGTTTTCTCTCTAGGCAACTCTTAGAGGAGAAGGAATAGTATTTCCAGCCGTATACGACTGTGAAAGTAAAGTTGTGACTGCAATATTTTCACAAGAATGGTGGACAATATGCCAGATCTAATGGAAAATATTTCATTCACGGAGGATGAAGAAGCGGAAATCCTGATTCCCATTGGGGAATTTCAGGATGTGGTGTCATATGGGAAACCATGCATTGTGGCAAAACTGGTAGCAAATCGGATGGTAAGCAAAGAGACTATCCAGACTACTCTTAAGCAGTGGTGGAAACTATATGGAAATATGTCTTTCAAAGTCCTTGGAGATAACTTATTCTTGATTGAATTCACAAATATGCAGGACAAGGAGCGAGTTTTGGACGGAAGACCGTGGGTTTTTGAAGGAAATCTATTCCTAGTGGAAGATTTCGATGGAACTATCCCTCCTTCCAAATACACATTTGAAAATGCGGCTTTCTGGGTGCGAATGATTGGTTTGCCGTTGGGTTGTATGGGGCAAGCTATTGGACGTAGGATTGGTGAAACGGTTGGTGCAGTGGAGATGGTGGATACGGATGCGAACGGGATCGGTTGGGGCGAATTTTTACGTGTAAAATTCTCCTTGATCTGTCAAAACCTCTTCCAAGAGGTAGGAAAATCAATATCCAAGGGAAATGCGTATGGATTACGTTCCAATATGAACATCTCCCAAAACTCTGCTAAATAAGGGCAGGAGAAAGTCAAATGAGGAATTTTTGGATGGATGCGCAACAGCTGGAAATTCCCTCAATATAGGGAGTGATTCTCGCCGTCACTCCAAAGGAAAAGATCATGTGGGAACAGATAATGGCCAAAAGTCCTCTTTCTAATTTGAAGCTACTTTGGTTAATTTGCCTAGTAATAGGCTTACACCGGAGAACAAGAAGGGGGGATCAGATTCTGTGGGAGAAGGTGGCCCAATTAAGAGCCCAAGACTGTCATTCTTAAGACCCATGATATCTGATTTGGAATGTTCAATGCAAGCTACTCAAATGGAAAAATGAGCTACGGGAAAAACTGGGACATCAAGGATAACATGGAAGCGAAAGGCTCCGGAGGGAGAAAAAGGAACTTTTCTTCATCAAGCGTCTGGCCCATGCAAAAAAAGGGACGTACGGGGAGACATTTTAATAACTAATCTAGCTTCAAAAGAATGAAAACTGAATAGAAGAGCAGAAATAATCAACGGTTCGGGGATGGCGGCGGCTGCGGTGCAACCCAGCCGACCGCAATGAAGATTCTAAGCTGGAACTGCCGAGGGCTTGGGAACCTTCGAACAGTTCGAGAACTTCACCATTTGGTGATGAATAAGAAACCCTCTATGGTCTTCTTAATGGAGACAAAGTTACGGAGAATTAAAATGGAGTTTATTCGACTCAAGTTAGGTTTTTCCAGCATGTTCGTTGTCAATTGTGTGGGACGAGGTGGGGGGCTAGCCTTACTTTGGGGAGACGAGACTCATGTGGAAATCCAAATTTTAGCCAACACCATATTAATGGTTTGGTTAAAATTTCGGAGGGAGATGAGCCGTGGAAATTTACCGATTTTTACGATCACAGTTTCAAAACGACTTGAAGCTTAGGCTTTATTGAGGCATCTAGCTAGCCTAAATCCACTCCCATGGGTATGTATAGGGGATTTCAAAGAGATTGTGGTGCAATCAGAAAAATGGGGTGGAAGGGGACGCCTGAGTAGCCAAATGATTGCATTCAAACGAACAATAGAGCACTGTGAACTCTCGGATTTGGGCTATAAGGGTTCGAAATTTACATGGAAGAATTGTCGGGATGGTATGAATTTTATAAAGGAGCGGTTGGACAGGGGGCTAGCAAATACTGAATGGAGGAATTTATTTCCTCTAGTAGAGGTGATTGTGGACGTGGTTACTAGCTCAGACCACACCCCCTTGTTGTTGTGTCTAACAAAGGCGAATGAAGGTAGAAGGGGGCAGTTCCGATTCAGATATGAGGAAAAATGGCGACTCGACGAAGGCTACAAAGACGTTCTGAGAGAGGCATGGGAACAACCTCTTAATGAAGGAAATGGA
Organism: Corylus avellana; assembly: GCF_965113065.1. Lineage (NCBI taxonomy): Eukaryota > Viridiplantae > Streptophyta > Magnoliopsida > Fagales > Betulaceae > Corylus > Corylus avellana. The sequence continues at coordinate 6,600,734 of NC_142496.1, forward strand.
TGGGAGATATTTAAAACAAAAATTGATAGGTGTCAGCATGCCTTATTGAGATGGCAAAAGAACCAACATGGGCCCATGCAAGAAAATATTCTCCACTTGTAGAGGGGACTTCGTGAATTACAGGGAGGGAAAGAGGAAGGGAATTGGGAGGAATTAAATGTTGTCCAATCAGAATTGCAAATTTTACTTGATAAAGAAGATCTTAAATGGCAGCAGCGGGCAAAATCCGAATGGCTCAAGAGTGGAGACCGCAACACCCGGTTCTATCATGCATGTGCCAATCTACACAAAAAATAAAACCGCATCTTAAGTATCACTGATGCTGAAGGAGTCCACTACTCAGCTCCCAAGGAGGTAAAAAAGGCTTTTATAAACTACTTTGTTGGTTTATTTACCACTGATAGGGTAGGAGATATGGAGCCATGTTTACAATCTTTGGAACACCGAGTTTCGGAGGAAATGAATAGTTCCCTATTGAAGCCTTTTTCTGAGGAGGAAATTCGGACTGCACTCCATTCCATGGCGCCCCTAAAGGCCCCAAGCCTCGATGGTTTCCCAACAGGTTTCTTCCAAGCAAATTGGGATATCATAGGTGATGATATTTGTCTAGCTATTCTCAGCACACTAAATTTGGGTATTATGCCTCCTTTTCTGAATTTGACAAATATTGCTCTAATTCCGAAGTTGAAGAACCCTATATGTGTCACTGAATTTAGACCGATCAGCCTTTGTAATGTCATCTACAAGTTTATTTCCAAAGTACTTGCAAATAGACTTAAAAAAATTCTGCCCTTTATTATATCTCCTATTCAAAGTGCTTTTATCCCAGGGAGATTAATCACAGATAACGTGTTGGTGGCATATGAGACACTCCATACTATGCACACACGTTTACAGGGTAAGAATAAATTTATGGCAGTGAAGTTGGATATGAGCAAGTCGTACAATCGGGTGAAGTGGAGATTTTTGGAGGCGGTTATGGCACGTATGGGGTTTGATCAAAGGTGGATAAAGCTCATCATGATGTGCGTAACTACGGTACAATACGCAGTTGTGGAGAATGGTGAGCCATGTGGAAAGATTATTCCAGAGAGGGGTTTAAGGCAAGGAGATCCTATTTCTCCATACTTGTTTCTTTTATGTGCAGAGGCCCTTAGCCCTATGATTGAGAAAGCAAATAGAGAAGGGGTTTTGATGGGGGTCCCAACTTCTAAATGGGGTCCCCGGATAAGCCACATTTTCTTTGCGGATGATACTCTTCTTTTTTGTAGGGTTACCATTTCACAATGGCACAACCTAACAAATCTGTTGAGAATCTATGAATCTGCATCGGGTCAACGCCTCAATAACAACAAAACGTCTCTCTTTTTTAGTAGAAATACTACTTTGGAGGACAAAGAGGCTATTTTGGTAGCCTCAGGGATACCAACTAATCAACGCTATGATACATATTTAGGCCTGATGTGGTATTTTTGTGACCAAAAATATCAATAATAAAAATTACCACTCGCAATAGTACGAATCCTGTAGGATAGGGCTGGGCTATATTGAGGGTATCGAACCTCAAGGACTACAGAGGTTTAATTATCAAAATTAAAAGATCAAAGTTAACTTAATTAAAAGAGAGTGAATTGTTTGTGTGAATTTAAAGTGCATAAAATAAACGGAAATAAATGAAGTAAATATATGAGAAAGAGAGTAGGGTATTGATTTCACCACGATCCGCACACCAATGGTTAACCATATTTAATTCTAGCAATTCTTTATATGCATGTTATAAATTAAACAAGAAAACATATGAAAATAAATTCATGCAATCAACGGAATAGCATAACCCATCTTTGGTCGGCACAGATCGTCTACCTAAATTACACTAAACTAGGGTGTAGTACGATCTGTCTTTCCTAGGTATGGTCTATCTAACCCTAATGATTACATGCCAATTAAGAACCATTGTATAACCATCATTCTTATAATCACTGAAAATAAGAATGATTTGAGTTCAATAATAGTAAAATAATTTCTAAGACAAGATAATAATTTTACTAATATTGAATTGGAATTAAAGAACAATTGCATTTAATATGAAGAGCAGAAATCAATTGTAGCAATCCTCATAGTTATACAATCAACATGCATAAATAGAAAAACTAGAAATTAAATACAATCAAACCATTGTGCTTGGAAAGGGTTACATCAATACCCCACAATTTGGGTTTAGCTGCTCATGATCTTTTAGGCTCCAAAGACAATTTACTGAAATATTAGCTCTAAGAGGCGGTGTGTCTGTTTACAATGTTGAGAGCCCTATTTATAGGGATTTGGAAAACCCTAAAACCCTATAAATCCTCAGAAAATCGGATGTCAGTCTCCCAGTCCAATTGGGAGACTGAAAACCAAGCCCAAGCTGGAAAAGGATTCTTGACGTGCACTGTTCGCCCGTGTGCACTCGAGCTTAGCTTTTGTGCGCACGAGCGCATTGCGCTCGATCCCTTGCCGCAAACGCTCGAGCGCAGGTGCGCTCGATCCCAGGGGTGCTGCGATCGATCCTAGATCCAGAATGCTCAAATTGTTGTCCTTTTAAGCCCAATTTCCAATGGTTTGTCAAATAAGACCTGAAACACAAAAACAAAACAAAATCAAACAAAAAAATGCTACGGAATTAACATATGTAAATTAAGGGGCTTGAATGTGCAACATTCGGCGCTTATCACACCCCCCCCCCCCCAACTTACATATTGCTAGTCCCTTAGCAATACAAAACAGAAAATAGACTGAAAACAAAAAGATAAATCCAGCTTTCGTGGGATGTACGGTTGCATTTAGCATATGCAACAAGCCTTTTAAACCCCTAGGAGTTCCCTAGAGGACGAGTGAAGTCTCGTGAGGGTTTTCCAGGAATGATACCCACAAACATTTTCTAACCATGTAATTCCTAAGAATGCAATCTCATGACCATCATGGTTCTCAGTCATTAACAGGCTTAATAAAACAAACATCATCTTCACAATTTCAGGAAATTACAACTTCGCTTCAATCATGGCAATTATGAGATATTACAAAATTCAATTAGTGTATGTGAACTCAACACATAGTCAAGGGATTTCAAAACTAATCTCAATCATGCATGGATCAATACTCACTTAGCTCCCTTCAGCTTTCTGATTGACCCATTTATCGAGTGTTAAGCCAATGACTCCCAAACCAGATGGTTTTAGGGCATTAGGTGTAAAGACACCCCCAAGGACTTACTAACTCGGTCAAAAAGGCTACAAAGCTAAGCTACTTTTTTTTTTTTCAATCAAACCAAACTTCTCACTTTTTGACGCGAACACTCACTGCTTAATGAGGCAAGAGGTCCGGTTACTTGGTGGAAAGTTAAAAATGATTTTTTTTTAAAAAAAAAAAAAATTGAAATTATGCCAAGGTCATTTTCCCAATAAGTTACCCAATTTATTCCAAATATTGAAACCAGACATTATTGATTCTAGATTTTATGCCCCACAAACTACATACTGGTGTGCATGTGAAAATCAAATTGAAACAAGTAATATTACATGCTGCAAATGAAAGTAACACAATTTTAATTCCTTAAGCAAGTGATCATGTGTTTGTCATATTAAGCCCATCAATGAATTTCAAATCACAATAAGAAAATTAATTGCATGCTCAGAACTAACATGTCTGCCCACAGCCCCCAACTTAAAATGCACAATGTCCTCAGTGTGTGGAAAACAACAATAAAACAGTGCAAGGAAGAAAGGCACCTAACCTGTCACTGTGGCGCAGAAGAAGATGCCCCTGAAGCAGGTGGCAACCGTGCTAAAATGGCGCGCAACAGTTCTTGCTGGGCTTCAAACCGTTCATCTGCCCAGCTCCTGTCCTCCGCCCTCTAGGTAGCAAGCTCAAATCGAAGCTCTTACAGTTCTTTCTAGAGGGACTCATACTGTGACATGGTGATAGTAACGGTCGGTGCCGCTTCCGCTCTGTTGACCCGCTCAGCTACATCTGGCTCATTGTGTACAGGCCCATTAGCTGCTGCAAGCTCCCGACGGCATCTCGGCATGTGGGAATAACTCTAGTTCCACTGGATCAGGCCAAACTGGGGGTGTGCAGAGATTGGCCCATCAGCGGGTGTACCCTCAATGCCTCGGGTTTGAAGTATATGGGTGAGGAGAAAAGGGAAGGGGAGTCCCCATGAAGACGAGCCCTGAGTGCGCCTCACAATCACCCCATCCCAAAACTTGTGTATCTGATCCCAAATGAGCTGGGGGATGGAAATCCAAAAGCCTCTCTGAAAGGCGTAGAGGGCCGCAAGGAAGGGGCCGCGCCTCTGAGTCTTGTGTCTGAAGGGACACACATTCTGCTGCAATACAAAGTCCACGAACCACAGGCTAGAAGGCAGCAGGACCTTGCTTGTACAGTTGTGGAGGTCGACGGTGTAACGGCCGCGGCAAATGTCATCCACAATAAATTGCAGTGTAAGGTCAGGCAGCAGGTTTGAGTACCGAGGGGAACCATCCCGAGCCAAAATGTCTGACAGGCAAGTATGAGAACATTGCAACGCAGCAGTAATGTCGTCGGGTGTCAACTCTACGTCCATGCCCGCCACCAATGAGGAAAGGATGCCCGGCTGAGTACAGTCGAAGGTGAGATGGGCATAAAACTCTCGGACCAGCCCTTCGTAAGCAACGGGGCTGACTGGCTAGAACAGGGCGGTGAGGCCGCGTCTTCTGCATTCTTTGACTGCCCACTTGGTTGCTTGGAGACTGTGGAAAACGGTGTCGACGGCAAAGGAGGTCTCCAAGATCAGCTTCCGTTGCTTCCCACGGCGTGGTAACGGCTAGGATGGGGTGGTATCTCGAGCAGGGTAAAAGCGGGATGTGGAAGCACTGGTCGGAAGCATGGCTGGGCTTCGTTGAGGCATTTTCTCGAACACTTGGTGTGCACCACAAAATGAAGGTGGTAGAGAACCACCCTACGCGGCTGCCCAACCCCCTGCAAAAAAAGAGAAAACCCAACACATAGCAGTCCGTGGACCCACGGACTGCTATTGCCACAAAAAATGAACAAAAATGGGGCACGATGGGGATTTTGGGAAGAGTGGGAAATGTGAGGGAGAAAAGTGGCCGGCGAGGGAGAAAAAGTGCAGCGAAAGGCCGGTGGGGCGGTGGCGTGTGGTTGTGCGGCGGCCGTAGAGGGTACGGCAGTGGTGAAGTGGTGGCTGATGGCGATGGGGTGGGTGCTTGGGTGGATTCAGTGGTGTGGGGGAAAGAAGGGGTGCGGCGCTGGGGGGGAGAAATGAGGGAAAGAAGGGGGGGTCATGACCTAAAAAAGGTCACGTGAGACCTTTGCACGAGTGCGCTCGAGCGGCACTACCGTGCGCTCGATCGCACTTGCGCAGAGGATGGGGTGGAGTGGTGGGGGTACGCTCAAGCGGCACTGAAGGTGTGCTCGAGCGTACTCGTGCAAGTGTGTGCAAAGTGTAGAACGGCTGCGCTCGATCCCACGAAGGGTGGGCTCGAGCGCAAGCCGGTGTTCTGGGATTAAGCGCATGGTGGGTGCGCTCGAGCCCAGGGTGTCAATGCCCTAATCAGAAAATTATACGGGATCCGTCAAATCGACGGATTCCACGTCTGTACCTGGCTCGAAGTTCTGAATGTAGGGCTTTAACCTCTGACCGTTGACCTTGAACACAGTGCCATCCTTTGGGTCCCGCAATTCGACTTTGCCATGGGGCGACACCGAGGTGACTATGAAGGGGCCGTCCCATCTGGAGCGGAGCTTTCCAGGGAAAAGCAGGAGTTTGGAATTGAAGAGCCATACTTTCTGGTCCGGTACAAACGTCTTGGGCAAGATATGTTTGTCATGAAAAGCCTTAGTCCGCTCCTTGTAAAGGCGAGCACTATCATATGCATCTCACCGCAACTCCTCCAACTCTGTCAACTGAAGTTTCCGGTGGGGATCGGCTGCTTGCATGTCAAAATTGAACTGCTTGATTGCCCACATAGCCTTATGTTCTAATTCCACAGGGAGGTGACACGCCTTGCCATATACCAGCCGATAGGGAGACATTCCAATTGGAGTTTTGTAAGCTGTGCGGTAGGCCCATAGTGCATCATTAAGGCGCAAGGACCAATCCTTTCGGTCTGGCCTAATCGTCTTCTCCAAAATATGCTTAATTTCCCGGTTAGACACTTCCACTTGGCCACTTTTTTGAGGATGGTAGGGAGTGGCTACCTTATGTGTGACAGAGTACTTGAGAAGCAAGGCCGTGAAAAACCAGTTGCAAAAGTGTCTACCTCCATCACTAATGATAGCCCGAAGAGTACCAAATCTGCTGAAAATGTTGGCCTGGAGGAACTTTACCACAACCTTATGATCATTTGTCTTTGTTGCAATGGCTTCTACCCACTTAGAGACATAGTCCACTCCGACCAAAATATACTCATACCCACAAGACGGGGGAAAGGGTCCCATGAAGTCGATACCCCAGACATCAAAAATCTCGACAATAAGGATGGGGTTCAATGGCATCATGTCCCTCCGAGACATAGCTCCTAGGCGTTGACATCTCTCACAAGCTCGGCAGTATTCATAGGCATCTTTGAACAAGGTGGGCCATGTGAATTCGCATTGTAGAACCTTGGTTGCTGTCTTCTTGGCACTGGAGTGTCCTCCACAAGCTAGAGAATGACAAAAGGTAAGAATGCTGGAGAATTCACTCTCAGGGACACAACGTCGGATGATCTGATCAGCACAATACTTGAACAACTCTGGATCTTCCCAAAAATAGAATCGAACTTGCTTGAAGAAGCGGTCCTTATCTTGCTTAGACCAATGAGAAGGAATCCGTCTTGTAGCTAGATAATTGACAATATCGGCATACCATGGCGGACTTCTCAGAGTGACTTCAAATAATTGCTCATCTGGGAAAGAGTCAGGAACAGGAACCGGCTGGGGCGTCTCCAATAAAATTCGTGACAGATGGTCGGCAACAACATTCTCAGCGCCCTTCTTGCCCCGAATCTTAATATCAAATTCTTGTAGGAGTATCCAGTGGATCAGTCGGGGTTTTGTTTCCTTCTTGGCCAGCAAATGTCATAGAGCAACATGATCAGAAAAGAGGATAACCTTTGATCCCAGAAGGTATGAGCGGAATTTATCCAGAGCAAAGACCACAGCTAGCAATTCTTTCTCGGTGGTTGTGTAATTGACTTGAGCATCCATTAGAATCTTGCTAGCATAATAAATGACATGGGGAAGCTTGCCTACCCGTTATCCCAAAACTGCACCCACAGCATAGTCAGACGCATTGCACATGATTTCAAATGGCAAAGACCAATCAGGAGTTTGCAAGATGGGAGCAGAAGATAACAGAGACCGAAGCTTCTTGAATGCCTCGTGACATGCTTCATCAAAGTGAAAAGGGGCATCCTTAGCAAGCAAGTTACATAAGGGCCTTGAAATTTTACTGAAGTCTTTAATGAAGCGGCGGTAGAAGCCTGCATGCCTTAGGAAGGAACGAATCTGCTTCACTGAAGTGGGTGGTGGTAGATTTTCAATGAGCTCAACCTTGGCCTGGTCCACTTCAATACCTCTTTTGGACACTATATGACCCAAAACTATACCATCCTGCACCATGAAGTGGCTCTTCTCCCAGCTTAAAATCAGATTAGTTTCTTTGCAACGTTGAAGCACAAGTGACAAATTATGGAGACATGTATCAAACGAAGATCCAAAAACAGAAAAATCATCCATAAATACCTCCAAAAATTTCTCCACCATGTCGGAGAAGATAGACATCATACATCTCTGGAATCTAGCAGGTGCATTGCATAAGCCGAAGGGCATGCGTTAGTAAGCAAAGGTGCCGAATGGACATGTGAATGTCGTCTTCTCTTGGTCTTGGGGATCAACTGCAACCTGATTATACCCAGAATAGCCATCTAAGAAGCAATAGTAGCTTTGGCCAACAAGACGCTCCAAAATTTGATCAATGAATGGGAGCGGGAAGTGATCCTTCCGAGTATGGGAATTGAGCTTCCGGTAGTCGATGCAGACACGCCATCCCATGGTTGTGCGTTGTGGAACCAACTCTCCAGCAGAATTCTCCACGACAGTGATGCCGGATTTCTTTGGAACTACTTGAGTGGGGCTCACCCATTTGCTATCTGAAATAGGGTAAATGATGCCTGCATCAAGTAACTTAACTACTTCTTTCATCACTACCTCCTTCATGTTGGGATTCAACCGGCGCTGTGCCTCACGAGAAGGTCAAGCATCTTCTTCGAAATGGATCCGGTGCATACAGATAGAGGCGTCGATGCCTTTCAAATCGGCCACGGTCCACCCAATGGCCTCCTTGTACTGCTTTAACATTGCGAGCAGACTGTCCTCTTGGTCTTTTTGTAAGTCAGAAGCAATGATAACTGGAAGAGTGTTGTTAGACCCAAGAAATGCATACTTGAGTGTTGTGGGCAGGGGCTTCAACTCAAGCTTTGGTGGAGACAGTAGAGATGGAACATGAGGAGTGCTCGATGTCACAAGTAGGGGATCCTTTACGACTCTCCATGGGTGGAAATCTGCACTAGCTACTGTTTCAAGCAATTCATGGGCCTCTTGAATGTACTGGTCGGTGTTGAATTCTTTAAAGTCGAAGTAATTCAGACAGGCTTCCACTGGATCCTTAGTCAGGAGACTGGGTAGTGAGTCTTCTATATATTCTTCAATGTTGTCCACAAAGAAACACTCATTCTGATCAGGAGCATGCTGAAATTCAGTAAAGATATTCAACCGAACCTTCATATTGCCAAATGAGATCTCCATAACTCCAGTTTGACAGTTGATACAGGCATTCGCTGTGGCTAAGAAGGGACGCCCAAGAATGACAGGAACCAGCTTCTCAGGATTGGGCACAGGCTTGGTATCCAGCACTATAAAGTCAACTGGGAAGAAAAATTTATCCACCTGGATGATCACATCTTCTACAATCCCTCTAGGCTTCTTAATTGACCGATCAGCTAGTTGCAGAATTACTGTGGTGGGCTTCATCTCCCCTAGGCCGAGCTGCTGATACACTGAATATGGTAGTAAATTCACACCAGCTCCCAGATCTAAGAGTGCCTTATCAATCTCTCTTTTTTCGATGATGCATGAAATTGTAGGAACCCCGGGGTCCTTGAACTTCGGAGGAGTGTTGTGCTTAATCAAGGAACTCACTTGCTCAGTCAGAAGAACTTTCTTGGGGATGTGGTTTCTGGTCTTCCGCTTTTGAGTACACAAGTCTTTAAGGAACTTGGCATAGGCAGGCACTTGTGCAATGGCATCAAGAAGGAGGAGATTGATTTCTACCTGTTTGAACATCTCCATCATTCCTTGTATTTTCTCTCCTTGTTTCCCAAAGTGGGAAGGTGCCTTGAGACGTTCTGGGGAAAGGGGCCGGTGGCTCATATGGGATCTCTGGAGTGGATGCTGCTGATGACGAAGCCTCATTGCTCGCTTGCTTGCTTTTATCATTCTGCAGATTCTGTGCAACCTCCGTGTGTTCATCCTTCTTCTCCTCCACATGATTGTCAACTATATGCCTCTTCTCAACGTGGTGATGGCTTGAAGTTACTGATGGTATGAAGTGCCCTCATCTATCATGTAGTGCCCCTTAGGGTTTACCACTGGCTGACTTGGAAGCTTTCCTTCGTCTTTTCTGTTGATGGTGTTGGCAAGTTGTTCGAATTGAGCTTCTAGCTTGGCAATGGATTAGGAATGTGAGTTGACTATTTCCTCTTGAGATTTGACCGACTACTTTATCTCACTGGTCAGCTCATTCATTGCTTTTATCATCCGATCCTCAAAACTAGACTTTGAGGGAGACTGGTAGTGCTGCTGTGGAGGCCGGTAAGTGGAATGAGGTTGGTAGGACTGCCTGTTGGATTGAGCTTGATTGTGTGGCCCTAGGGCTGAGTTGCCTGAACTTGAATTCTTCCATGAGAAATTGGGATAATTTCTCCACCCAGGGTTGTAGGTATTAGAGTACAGATCATTACCCGGTCTGGAGAAAGCTGCATTAACCTGCTCATGAGCAATGTCAGTATAATTTTCAGTAACAAGGCAGTTATTTACCTGATGCATAGGACTGTAACAAAATGAGCATGCTTCAGTGTGTGTATGAGCAGCATTAGGAGCAAAACCAGCAATCAACAGAACTTGATCTAGCTTCTTGGTGATAGCCTCAACTACTTGGTTGGCCATGTTTGGGGAATGGCCGGCTTCATACAAACTCTCCATCTTGAGTGGTTTAGGTGCTGGTGCCCTTCGTCTGGCAAAAACCTGCTGAAGAGAATTGTTACTCAAGTTTTCAAACATAGACCATGCTTCATCTTCGCTTTTCAACATGAATGTCCCCCCACATGATGCATCCACCATTTTTCTATTGGACTCGGTCAGGCCATCATAAAAACACTACACTAGCTGCCATTTTGGGACTGCGTGGTGTGGACATGATCAAAAGAGGCTCTGTAGTCTATCCCAAGTCTCATGGAAATCTTCTCCCTCATACTGGGAGAAGGTAGTAATGGCTCTCCTAGTATCATTAGTCATTCCTATGGGAAAGTACTTCTTAAGAAATTCTTGTTGCAATTGAGCCCAAGAAGTAATAAAGTTAGGTGTTAAGGATTGGAACCAATGTTTGGCATTTTCCTTGAGGGAGAAAGGAAAAAGACGCATCCTTAGGGCATCCTCAGTGAATCCGTTCATTTTAATGGTATCACAAATCGCTTCGAAATCACTGAGGAAGTCATAAAGATTTTCAGTGCTAAGCCCCAGGAAAGAAGGTAAACTTCGTATAGTGCTGGGCTTAATTTCATAATGGGTTGCCGTAATTTTCGGCAACCGGAGACATGTGGGAGTAGTGTAAGTGGTAGGAAGATAGTGATCTTGCAATGCTATGTGGTTACCGTCCCCCATGGTCTCAGTGCAACGCTCTTCTAGCAAATTAGAGTTCTTTTGGGATCGAATTTGTCTAAGGGTGCGTTCAATTTCAAGGTCGCAAGAAATTAATGGGAAAGACAAAGAACGACGACCTCTCATAAACTAAACAGAAATTTAAAAAGAACAGAAAAAAAAAAAAGCTAAAAAAAAAAGCTAAAAAAAAAACAGAAAACAAACAAGCTCACAAACGGCCTTAGATAGCACTCAGGGTTCTGGATGCAAGCTGCCGCAAGTGCGCTCAATCGCACGACAAGGTGCGTTCGAGCTACTGCCACAGATGGGTGCGAGCACACGAGGAGAAGCTCGAGCCCTGCTGGCCCGGTGCTTGCTGAAGTGCGTCCGTGCGCTCGATCGCACGCGGTCTGCGCTCGATCACAGTCACAGAGAAGGCAGCTTACGGACCTGTTTGCAGATTCTAAAAAAAATAAAAATAAAACACAAAAACAGAATTAAAGTTAGCAACGGAAAACAGGAAATCAGATTATTAAGCTAAAATTAATCCTTAAAATTTGACAATAAGACCGTTAAGCAGTCCCCGGCAACGGCGCCAAAAATTGATGTGGTATTTTTGTGACAAAAAATATCAATAATAAAAATTACCACTCGCAATAGTACGAATCCTATAGGATAGGGCTATATTGAGAGTGTCGAACCTCAAGGACTATAGGGGTTTAATTATCAAAATTAAAAGATCAAAGTTAACTTAATTAAAAGAGAGTGAATTGTTTGTGTGAATTTAAGGTGCATAAAATAAACGGAAATAAAGGAAGTAAATATATGAGAGAGAGAGTAGGGTATTGATTTCACCACGATCCGCACACCAATGGTTAACCATATTTAATTCTAGCAATTCTTTATATGCATGTTATAAATTAAACAAAAAAACATATGAAAATAAATTCATGCAATCAACGGAATAGCATAATCCATCTTTGGTCGGCACGGATCGTCTACCTAAATTACACTAAACTAGGGTGTAGTACGATCTGTCTTTCCTAGGTATGGTCTATCTAACCCTATTGATTACATGCCAATTAAGAACTATTGTATAACCATCATTCTTATAATCACAGAAAATAAGAATGATTTGAGTTCAATAATAGTAAAATAATTTCTAAGACGAGATAATAATTTTACTAATATTGAATTGGAATTAAAGAACAATTGCATTTGATATGAAGAGCAGAAATCAATTGTAGCAATCCTCATAGTTATACAATCAACATGCATAAATAGAAAAACTAGAAATTAAATACAATCAAACCATTGTGCTTGGAAAGGGTTACATCAATACCCCACAATTTGAGTTTAGCTGCTCATGATCTTCTAGGCTCCAAAGACAATTTACTGAAATATTAGCTCTAAGAGGCGGTGTGTCTGTTTACAATGTTGAGAGCCCTATTTATAGGGATTTGGAAAACCCTAAAACCCTATAAATCCTCAGAAAATTGGAAGTCAGTCTCCCAGTCCAATTGGGAGACTGAAAATCAAGCCCAAGCTGGAAAAGGATTCTTACCGTGCACTGTACGCCCGTGTGCGCTCGATCCGAGATTATGTGCGCTTGAGCGCACTTAGCTTTTGTGCGAGCGCATGTGCGCTCGATCCCAGGGGTGCTGCGATCGATCCTAGATCTAGAATGCTCAAATTGTTGTCCTTTTAAGCCCAATTTCCAATGGTTTGTCAAATAAGACATGAAACACAAAAACAAAACAAAATCAAACAAATAACAATGCTAAGGAATTAACATATGTAAATTAAGGGGCTTGAATGTGCAACATTCAGCGCTTATCAAGGCCTCCCAGCTTTGGTGGGTAAATCACGGACAACAGCTTTTAAAGGCATAATTGATCAAGTGTGGAAGCGACTGCAAGATTAGAAATTGAAATTTTTATCCCAAGCTAGTAGGGAAATTTTACTAAAGGCAGTGATACAGGCCATTCCCACTTACTGTATGAGCATTTTCCTTTTGCCAAAATCTTTTTGCTCTGACATAAATTCCCAAATGAGAAAATTTTGGTAGGGTCACCAAGAAAGGGATAGTCGGATTAACTGGATGCAATGGACTAAGATGGGTCTTTCTAAAGCTAAAGGTGGTATGGGCTTCCGGGATTTCAATTGCTTTAACGAAGCCCTCTTGGCAAAGCAAAGTTGGCGTTTATGGAATCAGCCGGACAGTTTAGTAGCTCAGATCATGCAAGCAAAGTATTACCCAAATGCTTCTCTGTTGGATGCCAGAGTGGGGCGAAGACCTTCTTTCGCATGGAGGAGCATTCATAGTTCATGTGGTCTACTAAAAGAGGGATTAATTTGGCATGTCGGGAATGGCTCCCAAATTCGGATTTGGAAGGACCGGTGGTTACCAAACCCAAGCACTTATTGAGTCTGCTCTCCTACTAGTGTGTTACATTCGGATGCTACTGTCAGGGAGCTCATTGATACGGACTTGCAGTGGTGGAATGTACCCCTACTGGAACGAATATTTTTGGAGGAAGCTCTTCTAATTCAAACAATTCCTCTTAGTAGTACAAATCAGCCAGGCATGCTTATATGGAGGGGGACAACAAATGGTGTTTTTTCAATGAGGAGTGCTTATTTCTTACAGAAAGAGCTTACTTCCCAGAGCATGGCCGAATGTTCCTCTAACACGGGAAATGACATCTGGCGTAAATTATGGGCTTTGCCAATTCCTAATACCGAAAAGAATTTCTTGTGGCGAGCATGTCATGATATCCTACCTACCCGTGAGAATTTGCACAAGAGGAAAATTATTACGGACCCTGCTTGTCCGCTGTGTGGTTATATGGTGGAAACTAGGCTTCATATTTTGTGGCACTGTCCAGCAGTGATGGACGTGTGGGGTATGAGAGGAAAAAAATTTCAAAAGAGCAATTTTACTGGGACGGGTTTTTTGCAGGTGGTGGAAGGTATGTTTAGTAAGTGTAATATTGAAGAAATGGCTTTGTTTGCAGGGTTGGCCAGACGTCTTTGGTTGCGACGGAATGAAATCCTGCACGGGGGATCTTTCTCCCACCCACAAGCAATTTTGTTAAAAGCTGAACGGGCTGTGGAAGATTTTAAAAAAGCTCAGACGAAGGGGGACGAGGATACTCTGGTCAGGGAACATCAACGGTTGAATGTTTGGATGGCTCCTAGTCCAGGTTGGTTTAAAGCTAATTGGGAAGCATCTTTGGATACTAAGGCTGGTCGCATGGGATTGGGTGTAATTATTCGAGACCAGACTGGACATTTACTAGCAGCTCGGTGTGGGGTCAAGCCTAGGAATATTCCTCCGGCTAGGGCTGAAGCCATGGCTGCTCTACTGGCTATTCGGCAGTGCAAGGGTTTGGGACTCACCCATGTTCATCTGGAGGGAGATGCAAAATGTATTATCAATGCTGTCAATTGCGAGCTAGCAGATAGAAGTAGCTTGGGACGTCAAGTTATCGAGGCCATCAAGGTGGAGCTTCAGGAGCTGGACCAATGGCGGATGACTTTTGTGAAAAGAGAGGGGAATAAGGCTGCACATCTCCTTTCTAAATATGCTGTACAACATGCAGTGGATCAAATTTGCCATGAGCCTTCTGCTTGTATTGAAGAGACTCTTGTGCTAGAGCATATTGCTCTAGGCACGTGATATTTTAATGATAAGTCGATTTTTTCTCAAAAAAAAAAAATAATAAATAAAATAAAAGAAAATTATGTGTATATCGAATTTATGAAGACAGTCTTTCATCCCTTCTATGGAATTATAAGAACGGTTTATTATTATTAAAAAACCAATTTATGACCGTTGAAATAGCAGTTAATGACAACTACAATTTGACAGTTGAAACAACGGGTTTTTTTTTACACCCCGCCACGTTCATTCCGCCCTCCCTCACGTGACTAAGTTTATTACCGTTAAAAATGTGACAGCTGGAAAATAATTATTGCATCAAAAAATGCATACAAAAAAATAATAAGCTTAGCTCGTGACTCGTGCGAGTGTGGGAAGTGCAAAGTGCGTCAATGTGACTATGCAAGTGCGCAGCCAATGCTACACACTTGGTGATACCATTAGCTTTGTGTTTATCCAAAATCCATTCTAGAATAAGAGGAAGACAATATCTTATAAAGGACATAAAATTCTTATAGTTTTTCGATATAAGACAAAGTGTAAGACACAAATGGAGCCAAAGTTGAATTTTCAAATTGGAGGGAAACTTTAATTTTCATGAAATAATTTCAACAGGTAGACCATATGGATCGGAGTTAAAGTTAATATGTTTCACTTTAAGTTATCATATATTATATCTATAATGTATCATTATGATATTCTTCTTATCTAATAGTGGACTGCATTTTATGTTCCTACTTGTGATTATTTGTTAAACAATTGAGTTCACCATATGATAACATATCCGCTTTATGTATTTTTACTCATTACATCGTGGACTTACACTAATGCCATTTTTACCTTTAAAACATGAATTGTTTTATAATTAGTCTGTTCTATGATGAAATCAATGATGAAGGAACCTTTGTTCCCGGAAGCCCTAAACGACCTAGCTAGGCTAGTTTTTTATGAGTTAGATCTGGGTTTGGCTGATTATTTGTGGTCTTATTTAAAGAAGCATGGAGTTCATATAATTTCTCTTGATAAATGCATACTCCTCAAGGATGTATGATGTGGCGTACGTGACACTTGTCAAATTGTGAGTAAAAACGAAACATGGATAAAAGTACTAACTACGTTTATAACATTAGATATTTAATTCTTTTTAAAATTAAAGAATAAATGGCCCTTAATTTTATTTTTTTTATTTTTTATTTTTTGTGGTATGAAGTACTTTGTTGCCCATGAACTTCCGAGTCCAACGTCGTGCGCTGCGCTCATTCTTCAAAACCCAAAATATAAAACCCAACGCCTTTCAAATCCCCCACCCTTCTCTCTTTCCCTTTCCCCGATATTCCCTCGAAAATGCCCCAACTCGCAGAGACCTACGCGTGCGTCCCAACCACCGAGCGCGGCCGGGGAATCCTAATCGCCGGCCACCCCAAATCCAACACCGTTTTGTACACCAATGGCAGATCGGTAATTATGATCAACCTCGACAACCCGCTTGACGTCTCGGTCTACGCCGAGCACGCCTACCCCGCCACCGTGGCGCGCTACTCCCCCAACGGCGAGTGGATCGCCTCCGCCGACGTGTCTGGGACTGTCCGGATCTGGGGGACCCGCAACGAATTCGTTTTGAAGAAGGAGTTCAAGGTCCTCACCGGTCGGATTGACGATCTCCAGTGGTCCCCCGACGGGCAAAGGATCGTGGCCTGCGGCGATGGCAAGGGCAAGTCCTTAGTGCGAGCTTTCATGTATGTTAACGCTTTTCATTTTCTTTTCTTTATTTTCTGAAAATTGTTATGTAAATTACTAAATTGAACCTTTTTCTGACGAAAACGACGTCGTGGTGGTGAGATAGGTGGGATTCGGGGACGAATGTCGGGGAGTTCGACGGGCATTCGAGGCGAGTGTTAAGCTGCGCGTTTAAGCCAACGAGACCGTTTCGGATCGTCACGTGCGGAGAGGATTTCCTGGTGAATTTCTACGAGGGACCACCTTTTAAATTCAAGCAATCCCACAGGTTTGTTTGTTCGTCACAACGAACGTGTTTGCTCGCATTCTTCCTGATTCAGTGATTCGGGAATCGGATGTCTTTGATTCACATTCTTCCTGTTTCTAAGCATTTTCTGTTTTGGATTTAGGAGCTTGTAATGTTTCTTAGAGTATGTTACAAACGTAAGCTTATGTCTTTTTGTGTGCATGCTCACGTGAGCTTCCTTGTATTGCTATGTCTCCATGGCTACTCTGCGCTAGTTTTTTTTCTAGGCTTCCTTTGTGATCATGTTGCAAAAGTGTTGCATTGTCATGGCTGTCCCGTTCCGGTGTACGTTTATTGGATTTTCTAAAATGGGGTGATCGTTATTCTCTGAATCCTATTGCTTAGTATATGCTTGAGTGATTTAAACGCATGATTTTTATATTGCAACAAGTGTGATGTTTCAGATCTTGGTGCCTATTCTGATTCATTAATAACTTCACTCAAAGAAGTTTTGGTTTCTTGATTTGCAGGGATCATTCAAATTTTGCTAATTGTGTACGATTTTCTCCAGATGGCAGTAAGTTCATTAGTGTAAGCTCTGATAAGAAAGGTATAATATATGACGGGAAAAGTGGAGAGAAGATAGGGGAGCTTTCCTCTGAAGATGGCCACAAGGGCAGCATTTATGCTGTTAGCTGGAGCCCTGATGGTAAACAGGTCAGCTTAGACTTGGCCTTTTCTTGAATCACTTCAAGTTTATTCGCTCGTTGAAGCATGAAAATCACATTAGGAATATTGAAGGAACTATCTTTCTTAATTGTGTTTGAAAATGGCTTTAATAAACCAACAAAAGTGGCTGCTTGCTTTGTAAGTGCTTTATATCTTCCTTCATGCTCTGTATCTTTAGTTAAATTCTCCTTTTTAAGCTACTTAAAGTATATACAATTTGTGATATGATGTACTGACATTTAGTTGCAAATTTGCTTTTAGGTGTTGACTGCATCTGCTGACAAGTCAGCAAAGTTGTGGGAGATATCTGAGAACGGTAATGGGAAGGTGAAGAAAACGTTGATGAGTCCTGGTTCTGGTGGAGTTGATGACATGCTAGTGGGATGTCTCTGGCAGAATGATCATCTTGTAACTGTTTCTCTTGGTGGCACTGTTAGCTTATTCTCAGCAACTGATCTTGATAAAGCCCCACTGATGTTGTCTGGGCATATGAAGAATGTTAACTCATTAGCTGTTCTCAAAAGTGACCCAAAAGTTATGTTGTCTAGCAGCTATGATGGTTTAATAATCAAATGGATCCAGGGCATTGGATACAGTGGCAGACTACAGAGGAAAGAGAATTCTCAAATCAAGTGTTTTGCAGCTGTTGAAGAAGAGATTGTTACATCTGGATTTGACAATAAGGTAATGAATGTGCTTATATCCTCTTAATCTTCAATGAAATGGAGGTTGCCTGTATTTACAGCATGCTCAGCTTGTACTGAACTAATATCTACAAGTTTGCTACGGTTTCCTTACAACCTCAAATCAAAAAAAAAAAAAAAATGATGGATGGATGGATTATTAATGAAGGATTGAAGTTTCTATTCCCTTTTGATTTTGATTTTGATTTTGATTTTTTTGGTAAGTACTCCCTCACCTTGATATTTCACAATGATTGTAGTATGGTAGGTAAATGCTGAAGTTGTTGTGCAAATGAACTTGAGCTAAAAATGTACCTCCTCCCCCATAAGAACAAGGAAGATGATAAAGCCACTAGTTCAAGATTCACGGATGCATCTATAACTTACCAATAAAAAATTACTGAAGTCATGGCTTTAGTGATTGCAGTATTTTTTTTTCAAGTTCATATGAATAATTAATAGTAAAGTTCTGTGAAAAGTATTTAAAGTACATCTTGTAAATTTCTCTTGTTAAAAAACCTTGCAGAAGAATATTTGTATTGGTCAATGCTGATTGTAACCTCTTTCTAGGATTCAACTCTTGGGATATTTAGGTGAGTGTAGTGTTTTTTTACTGGAAAAGCACTTTCAATTGTAAGATGTTACTGCCATTTGACAAAAAAAAAAAAAAAAACAAAACAAAGAGTTCAATATCAGATTTTTGCACCTTAGAAATTAAAACAAATTTTTCAATGATGGGCCTCTCTTTTTCTCTCCTAATATTTTTGGGCCCTATGGGGCCTGGGGGGAAGTTATAAGTAATTTGATTTATAATAAATTGAGTCTATGCTCCTAAATGAGATCCTGCTTGCAAGGGCATTCTGTTCAATAGGTACAGAGCTTTGGTGGCTGTTGATGAAGGTTAACTTTACATTTCATTAGCTTGTTATTGTGTACTATTTTAGCTTAAATTAAATCAAGTTTTCTACTACATTTTTTTTTCCCGAAAACTTCCAAAACTTGTCTTTATTTAGAACATAGTTGAACTTATTAGGACTTTCCAATAGAACAGTATTTCAACTTATAAGGGACATTCCTTTAGTAAAATTGATGAGGATTTGAATCTAACTTATGACACTAACGGCCAGTGATGTCCTATCAATCCTATGAGTACTTTTTCTCTTTTTACTTGTGGCATTCTACTGGAATACAGGTTGCAAATAGAATTTTTTTCTGCTAACCTATTTGCAGACTTCAATACTCGCTAGGCATAGATGACCCTGTTTGTATTATTGCAGTATTATTTCACCTTTCTCTCATTCTCTAACCATATGCTGCTTTTTCTTCTTCTTTTTAATTTAAATGTTATATAAACTTTGTTTGATGCATTCATAATTTATATATCCATTAAGAGAAATTTTATGGTGTTTTCTGATTTAATGCTTTTTTGTTCTCTCTCTCTTGACTACCAAGATATGGAGAGTTTCTGTACATGGGGATCAATGTGGAGATGCAGATTCGGTTGATATTGGCACTCAACCAAAAGATTTGAGCCTTGCTCTCCTCTCTCCTGAACTTGCTTTGGTTTCAACTGATTCCGGCGTTGTCTTGCTCCATGGTACAAAGGTTCTGTCAACTATCAACCTTGGGTTTACTGTGACTGCATCTGCAATCGCACCTGATGGAAGTGAAGCAATTGTCGGTGGGCAGGACGGTAAATTACACATTTATTCTATCACGGGTGATACTCTCAAAGAAGAGGCAGTCCTTGAGAAACATCGGGGTGCTGTAAGTGTCATACATTACTCTCCAGATGTTTCAATGTTTGCATCAGGGGATGTCAATCGAGAAGCTGTTGTCTGGGATCGTGTCTCCCGAGAGGTAGTTTGATCACTTTACTGAAACTTTATAGATCATTTTACCCTTGTAAAATTGGAAAGCTTATATCTAATTTTGTTAGTATTAGAAAAGGTGGTTTTCTTTTTCCAGCTTTGTGTATTGTGTATTGTGTTAGGGAGGGAGAGAATATGGTTTGAATTTCAGAGAGAAAGAGAGAGAATATAGCATAATTAGTGGCAATTTGAATTCTGTAATCTGGCTTTCCCATGCTACTAGTCAATTGCAATACCAACATACTAGATGGTAAGGCATCAATAATCCTTTTAGTAAGAAAATCATATGGTAGCACAGTCAATTTCTCTTTTTTGTTTTAAATAATTAATTGAAAAGCAAGCTTCCTTGAAAACTTGTTTTGTATGAAACTTTTGCACTGGGATGCAATCATCCGACACAGAACGCTCTTCTTTAGGGAAGTTCACTTCTTCTGATATTTATGAATATTTCCCTATGACAGAATCCTGACTTAGAAAATTGATGCTGCATGGTTCTTCTTACCATAAGAACATCTTTCTTTCTGTAAATACACAGAAATGGTATGGTTGGGTAGTTACAGCGTACAACTTGGATTTATTATGAAATAAAGCTGTATGTTATGGAGCCATTTCACAAATGTTTTCAGATTTATTTTACATATCGCTAGTACTACTTCTGGCTTAGGCCCAAGCTAGGTTTTTTTTTTGGCAGTTATCCTATGTGTTTATCATCCTTGAAGTTGAATGTACTTTTTTTTTTTATGTGGTATTTGCACTCGAAATTGGATATGTTAAGATATCCAAATATCATAGAATTTTCCAGAGTTTAAAGCATAAATGTGGGAAGTTTCATTTGCTCAGTCCTGCCTTTTGTCTTGTTTCATAGGAATATGTGGATTGGTCAAGCTAGCCATTGTGTTTGCATCAGCTTAGGTGAAGTTTCGATCGGAATGACTACTAAACTCTACTGCACCAATAAATTTTCAAATAGTTAAAGAGTATACATTTGGATTTGGAATGTAACTCCTTAACTCCACTGCACCAATAAAAATCATGCACAGAAGTCATGTAACTCCTTAACACCTTTACATGATTTTCCTGCAAATCTTTTTTTTTTCCTTTCATATTGAATAACAGTAAAGAAAAAGGAAGTAAATAAAAAATGGAACTGACATGTATACCATAGAACTAGTATCACTATCACAATGCATGTGTACAGTGTGTGCGCGTGTCTGTGCACAATTTATTATTCACTCGGTTTCAAATCTCATTCATTTTCTCATCATTGGGCTCTGTGAGTTTGTTTTAAATAATTTGACATATCATCGGTTTATTTATAGACAGATGAAAATGTTATCTTGATTTTGTCTTCACCCTCTGACATATAAATATGATCTGGTTTCAGGTGAAGCTTAAGAACATGTTGTACCACACTGCTCGCATAAACTGTCTGTCTTGGTCTCCTGATAGCAACATGGTTGCTACTGGATCACTTGACACGAGTGTCATCATATATGAAGTTGACAAGCCAGCATCTAGCCGTTTAACGATAAAGGGTGCTCATCTTGGCGGGGTTTATGGATTAGCTTTCACCGATCAGTACAGTGTGGTGAGCTCTGGTGAGGATGCTTGCGTTCGTGTTTGGAGGTTAACCCCACAATCATAAAAGATATATGGAGGCCCCTTCGGAGATTTTCAAGGAGAAGAAGAAGAATTTCATTGAACAATGGTTTTTATTGGGTTTTGTTTGTTGTGAGTTGTGGTTTGGCTTGCAATTAGGGAGAACAGTTGATATTATCTGAGTAGGAATTTTGAAGAGTATCAAGAGTGGTATAGTAGGCGTTGCCAATGGCTATTTTAGGAGAAATTGTCTTATTGATCAAAAGTGGTGGCCTAGATGAAAAGTAGGTGATTCTGTATAGCGCAGTGTATGACGCCATCAAGTATTGAAGAGGGGAACAATATTGATCATGGAATTGAAGCCATCTCATCTCTCTTGGGGTATCTTTCTTGTACCAGACTTTTGTGGCTGGTGAGATTTTTTTTTTTTGTATTGCTTTGTTCTTTACTGCTGTGTGTTTTGGTGATGATGGTACCAACGAATAAAGTTGGATTTGAATAGTCTTTTTTTTTTTTTTTTTTCTTCGAGGGCCTCTAAAAGGCATATGTATACATTTTTGCTAGTAATTATTGCTTATTTATGTTTAGAATTAATCTATGAAACCCAATTTCTTAAGCTTGGATAAGTTGTAAAGAAATGTCTGTAGAATTAATTTATGGTTCATTATACTGGATGGACAAAGTTTTCCTCCAAACCAAGTTGGAAGAATTTTCTTTAACCTAGTCTATAAAAGTGACGTGTCTATTTTTTTTAATAACATGTGCATCTCACATGTTCAAGGGACACATGTCACTTTTATAAATTAGATTAAAAGAAATTTTTCTAATCCAGTTTGGAGAAAAACTTTGTCCATAATGAATTGGAATCCCGTGTTATTCCACTATTCGGACAGGTGTATCTCTCATCCTGACCTATTTAGAGTACGCGAGCTCTACAACCCCACTTTTAGTAAATGAGACAGGCCTTAAAGTAAAGTAGCATGGGGACATGACACACATAATTATGGCACTAGGTGACAAATTTTTGGTGTAGAAATCCTTCCATCTAACTTTCTTTACAAGCAGGGGCTGTGATGAACACAAAGGACATCATCCCCTCAAATCTAGAAGTCCTCTTTGTAAAGGGTTTAACTGTAAAGTTATGAGGCGGCTACCTTCAATTCAAGTCTCTTATATGGTCTTACGAAATGGGTGCTGGGTAGAAAGATGAGCCACTCACTAAATATGGGTGAAGTTAATTTGGTTCCATTTTTACAAATAACATGAAATGGAAAAAGGCAAACAAACACGAGAGTCGGCAAGCATTTTTTACTTTTGAGTTTGGTTGGAGCTGTTTTTATTTTATTTTGTTCTTTTCTGTTCTTTTTCTGGGCAAGAAAGAGTGCCATAAAAACTGGGCCCGGGGGAAGGGATCGAAAATAATAGTCAAACTGAAAAATCTAGGCCCGGGAGAAGGGATCGAAAATAATATTCAAACCCAAAAAAAAATTATTTAGCTTTGGAAAATTTCATAAATTATTTTTCGAGTTTAAAGTTTTCCTTCTCAAATTGCTAGACTACTGCCGTTGAACCTCCATCAAAGGTTGTTGAAAGTCCTAACCGCTTTTCGCTCCCACTCATTTTTTGTACGAGGCAAACGTTGAAAAATATTTTTTGGGAAATCTGTTTTTCTTTTTTGAAAAATAATTTTGTTGAAAGTATTTTATGACGAAAATCATTTTACATCGAAATAACCGAAACCTAAATTAGGACTCTTTCATGACACTATTTTTGCTAGGAAGACTGCCATAAGGCTCAATATTCCAAGGGAACTGCTGCACTTACCAAAAAAAAAAATTAAAAGTTGGTTCTCAAATGATGTGTCACCGTTTTATAAAATTTATTATTTTGGGAAATATGCCATCAACTCATAGGATTATGACACATCATTTAGAAATCAATTTAAAAAAATAAAAAATAAAAAATAAAAAATAAAATTAGAAATTATAGCGCTTCTCATATTCCAAATTTGGGCAACCTCCTAGTTGAGAAAAACATAAATAACGGTCAAATAGTCACATTTTACAGTATAAAAATGGTAGTTGGCATTAAATGTTTTACTATAATTTCTTACAAATTGAAGTGGCCATTCAAATTGGTGAAGTAAATTGTGCGTGGTCCACAAGTAAATTTGTACCTATTGTCAGAATAAAAAGTAAAATCATTTTTTTTTTTTTTTTTTGACATGTTCGCACAAGAGGAGGGAGAGAATTCAAATTAATGACCTCTGCTTCATTAGACGTGGTTCCAGCCAATTGAGCTACCTTTTGGGAACTGTAAAATCTAAACTTATTAATGACTAATCACTATAAATTTAAAATTTGTACCTAGTATTTGGATAACATAAAGAGGAAACTTCACTTTGGCCCCCTGAACTTTCACTCGATTTTACAAACCTCCCTTGAACTTTCAAATCTCTCATTTTGGACCCCTGAACTTTCAATTACTCTCAATGTGGACCCCTACGTCAGATTTTAAACGTTATATGACGTTTATACCCGTAACTTTTGTATAAAATTTTAACTTCTAAAACGTTTTTTTTTTTTTTAATTTAAAAAAAAATGAAAATCAATGACATTTAGGTCTTTTTTTGTATTTTTAACGGCTAAAATTAACGAAATGATTCTAATTGAGAGTAATTAAAAGTTCAAGGGTCCAAAATGCGATATTTGAAAGTTCATAGGGGGTTTGTAAAATCAGGTGGAAGTTCAAAAAGCCAAAGTGAAATTTTCCCTAACATAAACAAATCCAAGGGTCCAAAATGCGATATTTGAAAGTTCATAGGGAGTTTGTAAAATCAGGTGAAAGTTCAAAAAGCCAAAGTGAAATTTTCCCTAACATAAACAAATCGTTTAGCTCTAATAAGAATCATTTATTTTAAATGAGCGGTTCAAAATATATCTCATTATTTATTATGTAACAACTATTTTATATTTTATTTTTAGTCACTTTCTACCCACCATAGCCTCTTTCTCTCTCTACCTCTCACCATCATGGAGCTCCTGTCCCACCTCTTCCCTCATAATTAGGTTACTTTCTCCCCATGCCCTTCCAAAAATTGCTTTAGAATAAAATGGAGAAACTCAATTGACATTTGACACTTTTGGACCCCAATCTTTCACTTACCGACAAGCGAATCAAGACTTGGAAGATGCATCATACGACTTTTCGATTATTAACATGACCACATTGTTTCGGCCTATGACATGGGTTTGTTCTAGCATAAAATATTTTTAATTAAAAAATGTTTTTTTTTTTTTTTAAATAAAAAAAAAATTGTTATTTTTACTGTTTGTTTATGATCTTGAAAATTGTTTGAAAAAAAAAAAAAAATTATGGCATTTAGTTCGCTTGTATGAAAAATTGTCAAATATTTTTTATATTTTCATACTGCGAAAAAAACGAGAGAGACTTCGAGAGAAGATGCAAAGGTAAAAAGTGTGTCATAATAGAAAGCCTTCGGGGTGGGATTGAGATACATTGCAATTATCTATCTATATTTCTTATAATTTGGGCTTATAATTGTGAAAAGGATGCCTAAACAGGTGTGCAGGCAGCCCGATACTTGCTTGGACAGATAGTCCCCATAAAAGAGTTCTCTCACAATTGCCTACCAAAGGGTATAGGAAAGCGACGAAATTAGTTTACATATATGAGAACAGTAAACCATTTTACACTTTGGAAATGTCATTTTACTTGGTCAATTAAAAATATTTTCAAGTTGCCAAACATTTTACTCCGCACCAAACATTAAAAAAAAAATTAAAAAATAAAAATAAAATCTAAAAAATATTTTACTCCAAAACAAACAAAATCTAAAATTAAATAAACTAAACTAAATTTTTACTTAATTATTTTATCAATTTTTACTTTTAACTTTAATACCATATTAAATCACCAATTATTCCAATATCTTAAGTGGGTAAAAAAATAAATAAATAAATAATTGATTAAATGATGGATTGGCTTCACTTTGGTTAGGGTTTGAGGAGATGATGGGCTGAAATATGGGCTTCCCGATTACCTCATGTAACTGGACCAACATACTTTCGATGGCATGGGCATCGGGGCAAACTTTAGGCCCGACCATATTCAGGTCCGAACCATCATATATTATTATATATTTTGTACGTCTATATATGCCGATTGTGACTTTGATAATATATATTTTGTTATACTCATAAGTTCAAACGAAAAATTAGAAAACATTTATGACAAAGTTCATTTGTCAATTAATATCCTATATCAATCAATACAAACAGCTTTAAAACTTTGAATCTTAGCACTTTGAGGTGTGATCATTCAAGATTCAAAGGGGCTTGTTCGGGGCTTGTTCGAGTTTTCATGTGCCTTTCATCACAGATCCAAGTCCAACAATAGCGGAAGCGTTTGGCGCTGGGAAGGCGGCCAGTCACTCAGGTCATATTAAATAGTCTTCAGTCATGGAAGATAACTTATATTGGGAGTCGAATGAAGTAGTTCACTATCTGATTCATCAGTCTCTAGACAATATATGGTTAGAGGATAATCTCATTTTTATTCTTCAAGACTAATTGTTATGTTATTTTATAAAATGATGATTCATTTCAAAAAAAAAAAAAATTCTTAACACTTTTGAGAGTTACCATTATATAATAATTTCAAGTTTAGAAAAAATATATATATAATGAAATCTAATTCAAATTATGAAAGAAGTCAATATAATCTCATAAAGCTTTGAGTGAAGATTAGAATAACTTTTTCCTTTAGACAAAAGAAGGTATGATGTGAAGCTTAGAATACCCCCAATTCACAATCTTTGTTGGCTTTTCAAAAGGAATATATTAATTTTGACTGCCAAATTCAAATGCTCCCCAAGAAAGGGACATGAAAGAGATATTTTGCATATTTTTTTTCCATAAATCATGTGGAAGAATGAGTCCAGTTGAGTCTATGTCCAAATTGGACCAGTAAAAGTTACATCACCAACTTGAAATTTTGGACCATTTATAGGCTTTATCATTGATCAATGACCACCAAGTTGTATAATTATATAATTATATTTTTATTTGATAATTATCTTATAATGTCAATATGTCGGTCTCAATCAATCTTTGGTTTTTTTTTAAAAAAAAAAAAAAAAAATTTAACAATGACCAATACAAAAATTAATTGAGACTCTCACATTAACATTATGAGATAGTGGTAAGATAAAAATGTAGCTCCTATCATTACTCTTATATGCTTAGTAGGGCTTGCACATAGGAACCAGATCCTCTCCCGTTCAAATGAATAGGAGAGGAATGAGTTCTTTTAAAAAGAAGGTCGAAATTGTCATTTTACATTTTTGACAATTTTGCCCTTCTGTTTAAAAAAACTTGCTCCCCCAATTCATTTTTGAACCGAAGAGGATCCAACTTCCTACACTTGATGGCACCCATAGTGCACCTATGATGCACTTTTTCTTTTTCCTTTTTATGGGGTGTCCCTTCCGTTTTAGGATAGGTATGGACCATCCAAAGCTGGCATAAATCAGTGAAGAAAAGATGAGGATAAGGGGGCACTAAACACTAATCGATGCTCTTTTCCTTTCCCCCACCTTTTTTTTCTTCTTTTCTTCTCCTTTTGATTTTTGTTGTGCTCTAAAAAGCGAGCTAAAGAGTCTCTCTTTTAATTCAAACGAGGAAAATTTGAACATAAAATATTTTGCAAAGCCCTAAACCAACTCCTATCCTTTTAATCAATCGAGTGGAACAAATAGGTTTTGTTGGAAAAAACATAAACATAAAAACATAGAGTTCTATAGCGTGAACCTTTCTTTTATAACTCACAAATAAAGATCTTTGTTAAGTGTTCTACAATGTATAATGATACCTCTCATGTTCAGATTTAAAATAACACAACGGTGATGTTTTATTATGAGAACAAAACACATACGTCCACAACCTAAATGCTATTTGATGGAAAACAGAGAGACTTAAGAGAGATTTAGAAGTTCTAATTCTGAAATGATTGAATGAATAATTTGATTTTAACTTCTATCCCATGGGTTATTTATAACCAACCAAGAGACACAACTCTTGATTATGAAAGTTACATATCCAAGAGATACAACTCTTAGTATTTATATGGACCAGTTTTACTGTGGGTATATTGAAGTCCAATTACTAACAGGTTTGGAATTTGGACAAATCTTAGGTCATGGGATTGCAAGAAATCTATAACTACTAGCTGTCTTTTTCTTTTTTCTTTTTTTTCTTTTTCTTAAGCCAAGCGTATTCAGCAAATGCTTTAAAAGGCTTATATTAATTATATTTAGCTAATATGAGCTATTTTAGTTTCAAAGTAAAATGTTTGCTACATTTAAGTTTTATATATGAAAGTTCATTTAGCAGATTGAGTTAATATTATATTGAAAGTAATGGTTTCCTTTTCCATTTTATTTTTTTTTTATTGGTTTCTCTCTTTAGCACATTGAAAAATAATAATTAAAGTAAGTAAGGAGTGAAATAGATAAATGTGTATTAAAACTGTAGTAGCTAAAATAGATAAATGTGTGTTTTTTTTTAAGCTAAAAATCAAAAGCTTTAGTAAAAAGAAGGAAAATCATATATAAAATCCTTAGGTCAACGCGTTTTTATTAAAAACTCCCTGAATATTTTTTTTTGGAAATTTAGTTCCTGGGTAACTCGAAACTACTAGAAAACTCTCTACCGTCAATTTTTGTTAACTGCCGTTAGTCCACTCAAAACTCCCCGTTTTATATCATTAAAATATTTATTTTTTATTAATTTAATTTAAAAAATTATTAAAAAAAAAAAATTGAAGGGTGCCACCCCTAGCCACCCCCCCCCCCCCCTATGGGATGGCCGCGGGCCACCCCAGGGGTGGGTTGGGGTGGCCAGGGGTGGCACCCTTCAATTTTTTTTTTATTTTTTTTTAGATTTAATTTTTTAAATTAAATTAATAAAAAATGAATATTTTAATCAGATAAAACGGAGAGTTTTGAGTGGGCTAACGGTAGTTAACAAAAATTGACGGTAGGGAGTTTCAAGTTACCCAGGGATTAAATTTCAAAAAAAAAAAAACTCAAGGAGTTTTTAATAAAAGCGCGTTGACCTAAAGATTTTATATATGATTTCCCTAAAAAGAATTAGAAGACACAACTACACCCCCTGCTGAGAGGGAGAAGGAGAGAGGAGTAATGCTAGGGACTATCTTTTTATCCTCCTAAAGCTGATGTAACTTTTAAAATTACCATTAAATTTTAAATGAATCATACTTGAATTTTGATCCAATTATGATTTTGAAAGCCACATCAGCTTTAAGAGGATAAAAAAATGGCCCCTAACATTTCTCGAGAGAGAGAGGCAACGGCACAAAAGATTCTCAGCAAATATTCTCTAATCTCAAATTTTCATTATGTCTAAAAGAACAAGTGACCATGGGGAAAATCTACATACATTTTTTTAAAAATTTCCAAAAAAAAACCCAAATCAACAAAACCCTCAAACCAAAACATGTGACTGCGTGAGTCTTATAGTAAAAGAGTCCTATTTTTTGTAGTTAAATTTGTGCGGTTTGCAAAGAGACATACTTTTGCTATACACAAAACAATGTTGTTTGCTATAACAACATCAATGCAATAGTTCTGCCGCATAAAAGCCAAATTTTAAATTTCTTATTATCTAGTTTAGTCTCTAAAAATATTACGTGTCTTTTAACATGTAAGTAGGACAGAGTTTTTTTTTAAATTGGGTTAGAAGAATTTCTTTCAACCTACTATATAAAAGTAACAAATGTCCATTTTTTTCAATAACATGTGAAATACACGTGAGTTTTTAATAAAATTTATCTCAATTTTGTCCTATTTTTTACATGTTCAATGGACACATGTCATTTTTATAGATTAAGTTTAAGTTAAAAAAAAATTTTATGAAAACTCTGTTCATGTAAGAATCATATGGTTTTTTTAATAACATTAATAATAATAAAAAATATACACTTGCTTTTCACATGTGATTCTTTTAAAGACGGAGAAATTTCTCCAACCGATATATTTAAAATTTATATCCATTATATTTGGTATTTTCTTTGTCTAATCCATTTGTTCGTGCAGAGAATCCATGAGCAACGTGCTCGCGCTGACCAAATCACCCCTGCCCGACTATAAAATATTGTAAAATCCCCCATTTAAGGGATTCTGTTCCTTTAAATTCTATATTTTAAAATCCCAAATTAATAAATTGGTATAACGTACTCCAAGCGGATTCGAATATCCAGCAACCAATAAATAGACGGAGAGGAAGATGAGGATGCATGCAAAGTGGGCCCCAATGAAAATTATCCTCGCATGGTATTATATACTAATTTATTTATTTGGGGTTTTTTTTTTTTATTATTTTTAATTGAAATCATTTATTTGGCATTTGGTGAGTGAATAGTAATTTTTAAATTTGGTGAGTAATGTTTACCTTACTACTTTTTTTTGTTAAAGTAATGAGGCACATTTATGCCATTTTAATTAAATTACCTCACCTAAATAACTAAAAAATGATTTTAGTAAGGCTGCAAGGAGTGCTCTAAAAGAGTTATATTTTTGTAGTTAAATTTGTGCGGTTTGCAAAGAAAATTACTTTTGTTATACACAAAACAATGTTATTTGCTATAACAGAATCTATGCAGTATTTTTCACTACAGCATATAAGCCAGATTTTAATTTCTTATTGTCTAATTTATTCTCTAAAAATATTATGTTTTTAACTATAAGAATCATATGTTTCTTTTCATAACATTAATAATAATAATAATGTACTTGCTTTTCACATGTGATTCTTTTAAACACTATGTTGGAGAAATTTCTCCAACCCATATATTTAAAAGGACAGAAATTTTCTTCAAATTAGTTGGGAGGAAATATCATCCAACCCATTTAAAATAGTGTAAAGTGTCTATAAACATTTAAAACGCTCATCTAAGTTAGTAAACTGCTATTAATGACCTTAAGAATTTAATGTACGTTTTAAATGTTTATAGACAATTGGCACTATTTTTTTTTTTTTTTTTTTTTTTAGAAAAACATAACATTTCATTAAATAATACTACGAGCATAAAGCTCTTATATCACAGAGCAAAGCTTTGAAGCAACCATAGCATAAAGCTACAAGATTACCAGGTTTAGTACAAAATTCGACACTAATCCGCTAACACATGACTAAAATTAGATTTAATACTAGATCTGTGACAGACAAATTCAACCAAATGCATGGATAGCAATTATTTCTCGACCCTAAGAGCAGAAAGACTCTTATGCCGAAACCCTTCCTCCTCAAGCCAAAGGCCAAGATAATGATTGCATCCACAACCCAAAGATCTAGACCAAAACTAATTAACGCAAAGGCGACATAGATCGAGTGAGAGAGGAAAGAGCCTTATTACAAGCCGAACAAAATAGGGAAATTAAACAATACAGGGAAAAACACATGTCGAAACACAAATACATCTTAAAGAAACAACAAAACAGGAAAAAAAAAAAAAAAAAACAACACACTCCGATCACGCACACGCTGGGAACCGAAAACCGGAAGGGCGTTGGAAGTTCATCGCGGCAGGGACGCGTCAAAAGACCCAACAGTGGACGGTGGGCTGCGAACAGGCGCGGAGAAGACCGGCAAAGCAGGACCTGAAAACAACCACAAACAAGGAAAAAACAAGGAACCACCAAAACAGGGAAAATGAGCACAAAGTGGGAAGACGGTAGCCGGAAAAGAGCCGGACCTGTGCAGGCCGGAAACTGCCATGTAAGGGGCATGAGAGCTCGACGCGGTGGGAATGCATGAAAGAAAACCCTAATAGCTGGCAACGAAGCGGTGACACAAGTTGGCGGCGACCACAAACAAAATCCAGGGGGAGGGGTGGGTTTGAAAGAAAGCCCCCCACAAGCCGAACCTACAAAGAACCAAAACAAGGCCAAGGAGCCCGCTGCAAGGCGGGGGAAGAAAAGCGGCAGGGAAGGGGCAAAAACGGAGAAGATAGAGGGGGAAATGAGCGGTAAGGAAGGGGAAGAAAGGAAGCACCGAGGCTAAGACATCAGGTAAATAACTAGCACCGGAACGAGGAGGACAAGGGGAGGAGCGAGGCAGCTAAATGGCCAACCCTCCTCCCCTGTGTGGCTGAAGGATTTCGCTTTTCTCTCTGACGGCTTAGAGAGAAAATAGACGAAACCCTCAAAAAGTGTCTTTAGTAGTTACCATCAGTTGGCATTATTTTAAATGGGTTGGATGATATTTCTTTCAGACTGGCTTGGAGAATTCTTAAGAGGTAGCTCAATCGACTGTGACTACGCCTCATGAAGCCGAAGTTACTAGTTCGAATCTCTTTCCCCCTCTTATGCAAACATGTCAAAAAATAAAAAATAAAAAATAAAAAACTGACTTAGGATAAAATTTATGTCCTATTTAAAATTTATATCCATTATATTTGGTATTTTTCTTTGTCAAATCCCTTTGTTCGAGCAGGGAATCTATGAGCAACGTGCTCGCGCGGGCATAGCCCTTATTTGACCAAAACGGAATTGCCCGAGTAGAAAATATTGTAGAATCCCCCATTAAGAGATCCTGTCCCTTTAAATTCTATATTTTAAAATCCCAAATTAATAAATTGGTATAACGTACTCCAAGCGGATTCGAATATCCAGCAACCAAATAAATAGAAGGAGAGGAAGATGAGGATGCAAAGTGGGCCCCAATGAAAATTATCCTCCCGTGGTATTATTGCATAGTTATACTAATTTATTTATTTGGGTTTTTTTTTTTATTGAAATAATTTATTTGGCATTTGGTCATCAATTGCATGAGAATATATTTCAATAAGGTCATAGTGTAAATAGGGTGTTTTGCACTCTCTAATAAGAAGAAGTAAACATCTCAACTTAAAATATAAAAAATAATACAACCTTTACCTCAATAGGCTGGGACCACGCCTAATAAAGCGGAGATCATTAGTAGTCATTGAGTTAGAATTAATGAAAAATTATATATGATTGATTTGAATTAAAGATACAATATTTTTATTTCCATTGTTGTTGATATTTTTACCTAATGTGTCAAATTTTTATTGAAAGCTCTAAAAAAGTGTTAGATTTGAATCCCCTCAAATTTAAAAAAAATATGAGATTCTCATATCATAAAATCTAAGCTATATATTTTATCTAACGGTTTAAACAAATGCAGAAGTTTGTATGTTGTCAAAGTAATTAATTTTAGTTTTCAATATATCAAATTAACTTGCCTTGATAACACAAACTTATTCATTTGTTTAAGCTGTTAAATGAAATAGATGACTCAAATTTTAAAATATAAAAATTTCGTATTCTTTTAAATTTTGAGAAAAATCTCAATCCAAAAAGAATTTTACACCGCATGATAAAGGGCGAATCCAATTGCATTATTTTTTTTTCTTTTTTTCTTTTTTTCATGTCTCCACGTGCACATACATTGTGTCAAAAGAACGTCCTCCATGACGAAAACGCCCCTGCTCTATTAATTTTCCGACCGGAGTCCCAGTAGGTCCAAAATTATTGCCGACAGAGGCAAAGGGCAATCTTTACTTGATGAAAAGGGCAATCTTTACTTGACGAATATACACTTCCAGTAATACGTTTGGGGCAAAATAGACTCTTAGAATGGATTAGTTAATATTAAGTATAGTTAATCTTTTGTTTGATAGCACTTTATTTCTGTGAATAGTCTATTTTCATGGGACTACTAACCATTTCCTGCAGGATTAAATTAATTGTGTAAATTGCCACAAAAAACCTCACTTGTAGGATTAAATTTTGTTCTCTCAGATTCTTCTATATTTCTCTCTCTCTCTCTCTCTCTCTCTCTCTATATATATATATATATATATATATATATATATGTTTCTCTTTCCTCTGGTATAGTTTTTCTGCAAGAGCAAACGAAATTTTTTTTTCTTCTTTATGCCGTCTCCCTTCTCTGTACCGTTTCTCAGATTTTTTTTTTTTTTTTTATGTACCTTTTTTTTTATTATTCTATTTCTTCGTATCTCTTTTGTCTCATTTTTTTTTATTTGTTTTTCTTTGACTGAGAAACAGAATCTGCAAAGTTTTTATAAAATACAAATATATACTGTTTTTTTGATTTCTTTTGATTCTCTGTATATTCTTCAACTATATTTTTTTGATTTCAAGACTGAGTTTGATTCTGTTTTCTCTAACTAATTTTGTAGCATAACTGTAAAATAAATTTTTTTTTTTTTTTTTAAAAAAAAAAAAGGGCCACATACTTGACATAATTAAAAACAAAAAAGAAAAATAAATTATAGTAAAGTTGTTTATGTTTTTTTTTTTAAAAAAAATGAAAGTCCTTAATAATATAAATTGTATTTGTATTTTAAGGGTATTTTAGGAAACTTGGTCACAATATGATTCCATTCACCAACATATTGCATTGTACCAAACGAAGAAATAGGATTAACTAGTCTATTCTAGTGTTACAACCAAACAAAGGAATGAGAATAACTAATTTATTCCACACTCTTCTATTCTCAATAGTAGCTAATCATTTTTCAATGAACTAGACATTCTGAGAGTCAAACGAAGCCTAAATGACAAATAAAGTGCCTCTTTGTCAGCGAAACTAGTCCAAGGCATTGTCCTCTTCCTCAACAAGGAAAATGGGGTATTACGGTTAGAATAATGAGCCATTTCCACAGTTACTTCAAATTGTTAGTTCTTGTTTGGCGAATTCGATGATCAAAAAGAAGTTCAAAAGCACCAAATTTCATTCACTGCCAAGGCTGGCCAGATAGCAAGATAGCCTGTCTGGATAGCAATTCCAACAACTAGCAAACTCGTGCTGCCAAGGTTGTCCGATCAGCAAGATAGCCTGTCCGGACAGTAATTCCATCAATCAGCAAACTCGTGCTGCCAAGGCTATCCGGACAGCAAGATAGCCTATCCTGACAGCAGTTCCAAAAACTTCATTTTTTCGTCCTCCGCGGACCACAAGGTCTTGTCCGGACAGGTACTTAACCTTTCCGAACACCCCTTAGATTTTATGCTCAAAACGTATGTTTTATTTGGGCCCAGGTCTAGGGTTTTATAAATGTTATAAATATATCTTTATAGAACTTGAGAGGTACAAATTTCTACCCTAGAGTTCGTCAGAAGCTGATCTAAGAGTGATCATATGTTGTGAGCTATAAACCATTACTCTTAGAGTATATCTGTTAGTTTGATTCTGTGCTTTGATTGAGAAGTCTACCGGAAGGGTCCGGTAAAAGAGAATCACGTTAAAGAAGATTGTGAGCAAAGAGACGAGCTGTAGGCTCGTCGATCTTACAGAGCCAAGGTCTTGCAAATGGTTATAAGTGTTCCTAGTGTCTGTAATCTTTGGATAATCTTTTAATAGTGATTTTATGGGTTTAGCTATCCCGGAGATGTTTTACTTTTAGATCATTTTTTAAAAGGTTTCATCTTCGTCATCAAAATATGTGTCTGATTATTTTACTGTCTTACTTATTTTGGTGATTGTTTGCCTCTTGATAAATATTGTTAATTCCTCATTAATTTGTATTTGGAGTCTGCGAAGTGTTTTTCACAAATTAACACCCAACCACCCTACTTTACTGTAGTTGGAAAGGGATTCTCTCCATTTCAATTGGTATGGAGAGGAGTTGGTAATTTATATTTGAGGGGTAAAATTGTTCACGAAAAATGAAATAATAATTTTATCTCTCAAAAAACAATGGCTGGCCTCCTCTCCATTTCAATAGAGGATTCATTTCCACTATAGATGAGGAGGTCGTGTGATTATCCTTGTGCTTGTCAAGGTGGCTAAGCAGCCCTCTTGATTAACTATATATATAAACAAAATTTAAAAACACATTTTCAATTTTACATAGAAATAGAAAGTTTTGTAGGATCACGTATCATGAAACATAGTTCATTAGTTCGAATTTTCTTTATCATTTTTCTCCCTCTTGTGTAAACATGTAAAAAAAAAAAATTGCACGACTAATATGCTATACATGGTAGAGTATTTTTGCAGTTTTTTATATAACCAAAATTAGTTTTACATCAAGTGTTATGCAATAGAAAGACAAGTGATTTACAATCAAGTGATACCCAAAAGAGACAAAGGCCTCTCTTTAGGAGTGGGTAAAACCCGACCAAATCCGCACTACCTGAACCGTTCGCCTGGCCCCTCCCCGCAAAGACTAAATTTTAGTGTTAAAATCTCGGATCCGGGTTAGGTATTTGACTAGAAGTGCGGTTAGGGGTGGGTCTCGGGTATTATTTTTTAACATCCCAAGTACCCGCCTGTCCCGCACCATTTACCCCTAAAACCTAAAAAACCTTAACCTTGCCACCACACACACTTCACTTTCTTCTTCTTCTTTTTTTCTTCTTTCTTTCTTCACCCTTTTTTTTTTTTCCTTCTTTCTTTTTTCACTTTCTAACCTTGCCGACGCATAGCACTTCACCTTGTGCCGCTCAACCTCATTGTCTTCGGTCGCTACTCTGCTCAGCCAGGTAGCCTCCAGTTTCAAAGCATCAATCAACCAGCCTCCAAGTTTCTCTCTGTGTGAATCTCTTTCATTCTCTCTCTCTCTCTCTTTATCTGTCTATCACTCGCAACCTATTTGTTACAAAAATGTCAAGCACATAATACTTGCCCCGCCCCGCCTAGCCTCACAAAACTTGAGACCCGGCGAATTCTGTTTATAGTAGCTGGATCTCATGTATGATTTTTAATACCCTTAATATGCACACTGAGTGTCCGAAATGGCTAATACCCGGATTGATCCGAGCCGCGTCCACCCCTACCTCTTTGTTTCTTTTTCCGTCCATCCAAAAATTATTTCATTTTTAAAATTACAATTGAATTTAAATTTAATAGAAATGTATTACAAATTTAATAATAATTTTAAAACAAAAACAAATCCTTCTACAATTATGATTGATTGTCGAAAAATACAAAAAATGTGCACGAGAGATGCATATGGTCCCATGAAACGTGATGTTTTGCCAACCCACCTTATATTTGTCTTATTTTCCGGTGACTTGTTTAATACTAAAATCGAATTTCTCCTTATCCTTTATAAACGCTCACTCTCGCAGCCTCTTCTACACTCTCTCTCTCTCTCTCTCTCTCTCTCTCTCTCTCTTCAAAATGAGAGCTCCGTCGACGCCATTGCCGCTTTTTTTGCTCGGCGTTCTTGTCATCCAGTGTGTCGCGCATGCAACGGAGCTCAACGACACGGGCGGGCTGAGCCGGCAGAGCTTTCCGAAGGGCTTCGTGTTCGGAACGGCGACGTCCGCTTATCAGGTGGAAGGGATGGCCGACAAGGATGGTCGCGGGCCCAGCATTTGGGATGCCTTCGTTAAAATCCCCGGTTTAAATCTCCATATTCTACCACTTATTTCCCCTATATTCTTTAATTTTAATTATAATTCCAATTAAAAAGCTTAATTAATTGGAAATGTGATTAAACAGGGATTGTTGCTAAAAATGCCACCGGAGAGGTTTCGGTCGACCAGTATCACCGCTACAAAGTAAGTCGTTTTTGTGTCGCCACATTTTTTTCATTTAACTAAAATAGTAAAATACCTCTTATAACCTTTTTAAAATCAAATTTTTATTTACCATTTTTTTTTTTAACCTTTTTAGTTTTACCCCAAACCTAAAATTCTAATTATGACCTTAGCCTTAAGTACTGTATACACAAAATGAGATAAAAGTGTGGTGTATCGCATAATTCCAAACCAAAACACTACTACACATAAAAAATAAGACATGTTTTGCTCCGTCAAACAACCAAAAGGGATGGTTTGACCACTTTTAGAGGTTGGGTTAGAAGTAACCGAACCACTCCTTTAGCAGCTGCATGGAGTGGTTCAGCCATTCCAAACAATTGAACCATGCGGTCCGTATTTCTCTCTCTTATGTGTTATTGCATCATGCATGGACTATTCATTTAAAGTGAAATGAATGACCTAAATTAAATTTATTGCACAAGATCATCGAACTAATAATGTCGGGTTAAAACTAAAAAGTTGAGATCTCAATCTTTTACTTAGATTTAATATTTTATAACACTGATGTCCCTAATGAGTAGCTTAATTCACTTGGAACCACGCTTCATAAAGTAAAGATTATTAGTTTCCTCTTTGTGTAGACATATAAAATAAAAATAAAAAATCTTTCAACAAGGGGCGTTTGCATTTGTTTGCTAATTGGGACACTAATTATTTTATTTTTAATTTGAAGGCCTTTACTTAAGACACTAATTATTTTATTTTAATTGGTTTTGGTCATTTATATTCTGAATTTAATATTGTAAGAGTGAAGACTGCCAGACTGGTGAGAAAGTGATGGGTCTAGGCTCTTTAACGTAGCTATCCATATATGGCCCCGATGCACTGAACCCCTGTATGACCCCATTCTTTAACATGCTCTAAATTATTTAAGGGAAACTTGGTTAAAGCCCTCTTACTTGTTATTGCTTTTGCAATGTTTTTATAAAGTTCAATTTCTTTTAATCTGGAGTATCCATGTTTCAATTATTTGCAATCTCACTCCTTCGTTAATTTTTCCGTTAACTTTTTCCGAAATACCCCTATTTGTTTTGGGAAAAATACTCGTGCCTCAATTTTTGCAAAAACAATTTAAATATTTTTTTCTAAAAAAATAGGGGGTACTTTGGAAATTTTGTTGGGATTTAACAAAAAATCTTAACGAATGGGGATATTGAAAAAATTAAAAGTTCAATACACTAAATTGAGAGGTTTTGAACTTTAAGGGGGGACTTTTGCAGTGACAATTCAAGGAGGTAAGTGAAGTTTCCCTATTATTTAAGCTTCGTTTGGCAAAAGATTTTAAAGAATGTTTTTGCTTTAATTTATTTAGTTGTGATGTGACATAAAAGTGAAAGTAGTTTTAAGTATTTTGTAATTTGAATTATTTGTTAATACTTTTTCTTTTTAGAACACATCCGTAGATAATAGAACTATGGTAAATATATAGCATTGTGATAGGTAAGTGAAGTTTCCCTATTATTTAAGCTTCGTTTGGCAAAAGATTTTAAAGAATGTTTTTGCTTTAATTTATTTAGTTGTGATGTGACATAAAAGTGAAAGTAGTTTTAAGTATTTTGTAATTTGAATTATTTGTTAATACTTTTTCTTTTTAGAACACATCCGTAGATAATAGAACTGTGGTAAATATATAGCATTGTGATAGCTCCTACTAAAAACTGTCAATTTGCTCAGAAAAAAATAAAAAACTGAACTTTGAAACTAATGAGTCTCTGAACAATATTCTTCATCATGGCTATTTCTGCTATAAGGTTAACTTTGAAATTTAATATGTTCTTCTACTGCTACAGGAAGATGTGGATATCATGGCAAAGTTCAACTTTGATGCATACCGGTTCTCCATTTCATGGTCCAGAATTTTCCCAAGTAATTTACTAGCCAGTTTATTTATCACTTAATCTTTTGAGATAAGTGGCTATTTAACACCATATATGTAAATATTATGTCTTATCTTGTTAAATCTTCTTCAACTCCTTGTCAATGTAGATGGAAGGGGGAAAGTGAATTGGAAGGGTGTAGCATACTACAATAGGCTGATAAACTACTTGCTCAAGAGAGGTAATTTTAGGGATGACAAGTGAAACATATTCTCATCTACCATTTTGCCCAAGATGGATATTATATCTGCATTGTCTTATAACAGTGGCTCTGAATTTTCTACAGGCATTACTCCATATGCAAATCTATATCATTATGATCTTCCCCTAGCACTTGAGATTAAGTACAAGGGATTATTGAGTGACCAAGTGGTGTAAGTACCCAATAACAATTCTGTTCTTATATTTTCTTATTAGAGCAATGAGATTGAGTGAATCTCTGACAGACAAGATTCCTTAAAAGATTTGGAACTTGATAAATGTCTCAAACCCTATAGGAAAGACTTTGCCGATTATGCAGACTTTTGTTTCAAGACGTTTGGAGACAGAGTGAAGAATTGGATGACATTTAATGAACCTAGAGTTGTGGCTGCTCTTGGGTATGATAACGGCATGTTTGCTCCGGGAAGGTGCTCCAAGGCATATGGAAATTGTACGGCCGGAAATTCTGGGACAGAACCGTATATTGCTGCCCATCATTTGATTTTATCTCATGCAGCTGCAGTGCAGAGATACCGTCAAAAGTATCAAGTAAGAGTAGCATTTGTTATTTTGTTTTCAGCTGGATAATCTTGTTGTTTTAATTCATTGAAAAGCAATTAACTGATAAATGTATAAATTTTCAGGAAAAACAAAAGGGAAGGATTGGAATTCTCTTGGATTTTGTTTGGTATGAACCTCTTACCAGATCAAAGGCTGACAACTATGCAGCTCAAAGAGCAAGAGACTTCCATGTTGGATGGTAAAAATCCTTAAGACCTACATTTATAATAATTCTCATGTTTAATGCAATTGATTAAAATCTTTGGCCCTTATTGATGTAGTAACAACTTATTTGTGATTGGTAAGGAGTTGGGTATAGAACTTATATTTAAGAATATATTGTGCACAATTGTAAAACATTTCCATAAATGAATAGGTAGAATAGGTAGGAGGCAAGCAAACTAAATAATAAATTTTGTTGTGCATGCACATGTGAAGTTTGTGTCCCACATTGAGAAAGTATAAAGAATAAGAGTGGTTAATATACCTAAGTGGACCCAAGCCCATTAGCTTAGACTTTTGTGCTTAAAGTGGTGTCCTAATATGTATATTAATTTACTCTTGTTTGACCTCCCTTGGTGTTTTTCTCCCCAACAAATTTGATTGATTTCCAAGTCAATGTGTGCTTAAGATGATACTCACTACTCAGTAGTCTTTCTTAGAGTGTGTTTTACTTCATGTAGGTTTATTCATCCCATTGTATATGGAGAGTATCCAAGAACAATTCAAGATATTGTTGGGGATAGGCTACCCAGATTCACCAAAGAAGAGGTGAAAATGGTGAAGGGTTCAATGGATTTTGTGGGTATCAATCAATATACAGCTTACTACATGTATGATCCACATCAACCAAAACCAAAAGTTTTGGGATACCAGCAGGACTGGAATGCTGGATTTGCTTGTAAGTTATTCCCCTCTTCCTCTGAAAATAATTATATCCCTCAGTGCTTTTCTTCCTGAACTGTATTTTCTAATGAGTTTGTTTTTTTCCATGAACTTTGCAGATGAAAAGAACAAAGTTGCTATTGGTCCAAGAGTAATTCCAACTCAATCTTGAATATTATTCCATAATTGTGTTCATGCACAACTCAAATTGTTAATTTTGATTTGTGATTAATTGAACATTGCAGGCATATTCTTCTTGGCTCTACAATGTACCCTGGGGTTTGTACAAAGCTTTAACATACATAAAAGAGCATTATGGAAACCCTACTGTGATTTTATCTGAAAATGGTATGAATCAGTACATGTCTTCTTTCTCCTTATTCAATTTAAGCATTTAGCTTTATATAAGAGTTGAAAGAAGCATTTGAAAATCATAAACATTGATTTTTAATTTTGCAGGCATGGATGACCCGGGTAATGTCACACTTCCAAAGGGATTGCATGACACCACAAGAATCAACTTCTACAAGGGCTATTTGACTCAATTGAAGAAGGCCGTTGATGAAGGAGCAAACGTTACCGGCTACTTTGCGTGGTCATTGCTCGACAACTTTGAATGGAGATTAGGCTACACATCAAGGTTCGGAATCGTCTACGTTGATTACAGAAACCTCAAGAGGTATCCAAAGATGTCTGCCCATTGGTTCAAGCGTCTACTTGAGAGAAACAAGCATTAATCACCCATCTATGTTCTCGTTGATTAGAATAGTTGTCTATGCAGTAAAACTATCTACTAACATGGAGCTGATAAGTTCCCTGCTTACTGCTTAGGTTCTTCCCTTTTATTTAGCACTGCACTAATAATGCTCTTATCTGTAATTGTTATCTTGGCTTAACCAATTAAGTCAATAAAGAACCATAAAATTGCAGAGGAATGGCTTTTGATAGCTTCTTGTGGTGCATATATGCAACTCTATACTCACTATGACACATCATGAAATGGTAAAATGAAAATTTTATTTTGTTTTACCTAACGGTGTATATGATGCCACATGATTATGTAAACCGTTAGATGAAACAAAATAAAACCTTGACTATGAAATGACTTTTCTCCATTTCATTATTCTCGCTTTCTAAGCCTATAGAAGAAAAAAACCGCAACGCTTTCTAA
Organism: Corylus avellana; assembly: GCF_965113065.1. Classification (NCBI taxonomy): domain Eukaryota; kingdom Viridiplantae; phylum Streptophyta; class Magnoliopsida; order Fagales; family Betulaceae; genus Corylus; species Corylus avellana. The sequence goes on from NC_142496.1 coordinate 6,642,519, forward strand.
GAAAATGGCTCCGCATGTCTTATCTCGACTCATGTGAATTCTTTGGCAAATACTCCCTACTCTACTCCATGAATTTCTGATGGCAATGTTAAAGTAATGATTAAATGATCAAATTTATCTCTTCCTATCCGCTTAAACTTTTAGGACAAGTGATAATTTAACATGATATTAAAGCCAAAGGTCCCGGAATCGAACCTTTATTCCATCAATTCACCACCAATTTAAATAAAATATTCCGCTTGTGTTTATCCTCACCTATTAAAAAGAAAAGTTTGAGCCCACACGTGAGGGAGAATGTGCTAAAGTAATAATTAAAATTATTAAATTTATCTTTTTGCATCAACTTAAACTTTTAAGATAAGTGATATTTTAATAGACAAAAGTAGTCTCTCCGGTGTTATAGCCTTAAAAAATTTGCTTTCATTTGAAATTGATGTCTACTTCTCTATACATACACCAAAAATATACCAACAATATTTTGTTCACAAACCATTTTAATCCACAATATTCATATGCAGGCATTAATGCATGCAAATATTACTTAATGATTTACATGCTTACATTAATTTATGTGGAGAAACAAATTCCACCAAGCTTTGGAAAAATTTTACATATCACCCCTGATCTTTTATTACTTTTACAATTATATCTTTAAACTTAAAAAAAATAAAAAATAAAAAATAAAAAATAAAATTGTATTATCCTTTAGAAGTTTGCAATGCCAACTTTTCGGTATAAATTCACCTCCAAAATATCATTATCCAAAATTTCAAAGTATTTTTGTATTTTATAAACATCTTAAGGGTATTTTAGTAATTTTACTCGTATTGAATTTTCTTTAGCTAAAAGTGTATTTTGGACTGAAAAAATGGTCAGATTTAGCTAAATTAAATTTAGCTATTATTGTGCTTTTTAAGAAAGCTACTGAAAATGCTCACAACAAGGCTAGCCCAATGGCTTTTAGGGCCTTAGGCGAAACTTTTAAATGGAACTTTATTTTTAAAAATATTTAAATATTAATTAAATAATATTTATTTTAATACTATTGTTATTATATTTTTATTTAAAAATCATTATTCTCCCCAAAATACTCTATCTGAATCTTTTGAAAAAACTAGTCATTTTTTATTATGCTTCTCCCCATTTGATAATTTCCGTATATAATATGTACTAAAAAAATGCTTAGAGTTCTCATCTTTAAGAAAATCTATATTACTATCTTATTGGACCCCTTTCTACTAATAAATCCTTAATTTTGCATCAATATTTTTCTATTGGCCTGGATCATAAATATTTGTAACAATAGAGTTTTTTTTTTTTTTTCCTATTCAAATGAGAAAAGGGATAGAGTTAGATACTATTCAAATATTTGTACCAATATACTTAAATATATCAATAGTATTTTCATTATCTTCTAATTCTTTTTGATGAATTTCTTGTTCATTTACAAGTTTTTCACCTAAATTATCCTCTATATTTTGTTTATTACTAATAACAAATTTATTTAAAGCTCATTTTTTAGATTCAATCAACTTTTCTACTTCTTCTTCTTTTTTCTTTTTTTTCTTTTTTCTTTTTTTTTTTAAGTTTTTCATATCCAGATGCATATTTTTTGGTAGAAATATTTGATTAAAAATATTAAAAAAATTAAACAAACACGATTTATATATATAAAAAAATAGAACAATAAAACTGAGTTGTGGTTTTATTGTTCTATTTTTTCCTGTACAGACAATGAAGCATGTTGTGGGCCTTGTGAGTTGTAGTCGTTGTGTAGTGAAAGCATACTGAGGGCCTCAATATTATAAAAAAAATAAAATTATTTTTTTAAAGCATGTTGAGGGCCTTAAGAAAGCATGTTGAAGGCCTCATTATCATAAACAAATAACATATATATATTTTTAAAACATGTTGAGGGCCTTGTGGGCTTGTGGCCAGAAAGCATGCTAGGACCTCCATATTATAAAAAATATATATTATTATTTTTTTAAAGCACTTGAAGACTTTAAGAAAGCATATTGAAAGCTTTGATATTATAAACAAGTAATAATATTTTTTTTTAAGCATGTTGAAGGTCTTCAATTTTTATGCAATTTTATTTTATTTTTGCCTTAGAAAAAAAATAAAAAAATTGAGACTTATAAAATCGGGGCTTTAAGCCCCGGCCTAACTCGCCTAGTGGTTGGGCCGGCCATGGCTCACAGACAGGAGAAGAGAAAACAAGAAGCTAGTAGTTAATTAGTTATTATGTATTTATGTTATCCTAATAATAACTGCTCGTTTATCCAAAACCAAAAACACTGAATACGTTGCTTTTGTAAGTTTGTTGGCTTATAAAATCACCCTCAATCGTTCACTGTCACCACGCACTCTCTCTTTCTCTTTCTCATTCTCTCTCTCTCTGATCTTTTTCTCTCTGTGTTGGGCTTTCAAAATGAGAGCTCCATCTCCTCCATTGCCGGTTTTCTTGCTTAGCGTTCTTCTTCTCATCCTCCAGTGCGTCGCGCATGCAAAGGAGCTCAACGGCACGGGCGGTGGGCTGAGCAGGCAGAGCTTTCCGAAGGGGTTCGTGTTCGGAACGGCGACGTCCGCTTATCAGGTGGAAGGGATGGCCCACAAGGATGGTCGTGGCCCCAGCATTTGGGATGTCTTCGTTAAAATTCCCGGTTAAAACCTCCATATTACCCTCTGTTAATTCTTTAATTTTAATTAGAATTCCAATTAAGTCCCCCCCAAAAAAAAGCGCTTAATTAATTATTGGAATGGTTGATTATTGGGAAACAGGGAATATTGCTAACAATGCGACCGGAGATGTGTCGGTGGACCAGTATCACCGCTACAAAGTAAGTCCTTTTTTTTTTTTTTTTCATTTCTAATGATCACTAATCTTTACGTGTACATCTCCACGTCAGACTGGATTTATAATACTTAAAGTATTTGAGAAATGTTTAAATAGAAATTATTAATTTCAATAATTTGTCGACACTACGTAAGTACACAAATTTAATGATTCATCTGAAAGATGATACGGGAAAAATATAGACAAAATATTAATATTAATCATTTCTCGTGTTTAAATATTTTCACCAAGTTGGCATGATTTATTTATCGTTAGTTTTTTTTTTTTCCTCTGTTTTCAATCTAGGATAGACGGAACATACCAATTCAATGAAAATGTATACAAGATCGACAACATAATTCCAAAAAAAAAAAGTATTATACAGGGTGTAACAACTCTAATTTGCACCATTTATTTTACGAGTGATGTCAAACAAACATCTCACAAATATCTTATAAAGCTGACGTGATAAGGTTTAGTAGTCCTTGGATTAGCCCTCGTTGAAAAAAATATATATTCAATAACTATTAGACCTTACCATATCAGCTTTATGGAATGTTTTTGTGATATGTAACATTACTTTTTATTTTAAATGCATGACTAAACACACTAGGACACATAAGAGAGAAAAGTGGCTTATATCACGTGGTTTGTTGAACCACTTTAATGACTAAAGAGGATAGTTTGGCCGCTCCTAATGGCTGGATTGGAAGTAGCCAAATCACTCCTTTGGCCACAAGGGGTAGTTCTATCACCCCTAATGGCCGACCATGGGGTGCAATGTTATCGCCTTATGACCTGTTTATTTCATTTAAAATAAAATGAACGGCCTAAATGAGAATTATTGCACGTACCGTAGGTGTTATACAAGATCTAAATTCCACCATACTAATATCGGGTTATATCAAAAACTAAAAGGTTGTTTAAGCGAGATCTCGATCTTTCGGCTTAGAGTTAACATCTAATTACAACAGGAGTTGTATGACACAAATCTGTAAGGGCACAAACAGCATTTGTGTTTGAGTAAAAATGGTCACTCATTAAATCTTGGCCATCAATTTTTTAACTGTAGATGTGCAGTTATTTTTCTAACTGCACGGAAGCTGGATCCTTACGTAGCCATACCATGCATAGTGTTATTTAATACATTGTTATACGAATGTCATATAATTATGATGATGTGGCAGTGAAAATTAGTTCTTAATGTAGCAACGAAAATAAAAATTGAACTTTGATACTAATGGTTCTTTGAACCATATTAACATTGTAAATGCCATATTCTTCATCATGCCTATTTCTGCTATGAGGGTATCTTTGAAATTTAATATGTTGTTCTTCTGATACAGGAAGATGTGGATATCATGGCAAAGTTCAACTTTGATGCATATCGGTTCTCAATTTCATGGTCCAGAATTTTCCCAAGTAATTCACCACCATCTTATTTATCCCATCATTGCATACAATATATAAAATATTATGTCTTGTCTTATTGAATCTGTCAATGTAGATGGAACTGGGAAAGTGAATTGGAAGGGTGTAGCATACTACAATAGACTGATCAACTACTTGCTCAAGAGAGGTAATTTTAGAGATGAAAAGTAAAGCATATTCTCATCTACCATTTTGCTCAAGATGGATATTATATCTGCATCGTGGCTCTGAATTTTCTGCAGGCATTACCCCATATGCAAATCTATATCATTATGATCTTCCCCTAGCACTTGAGATTAAGTACAAGGGATTATTGAGTGACCAAGTGGTGTAAGTACCCAATAACAATTCTGTTTTTATATTTTCTTATTAGAGCAATGGGATTGAGTGAATCTCTGACAGACAAGATTCCTTAAAAGATTTGGAACTTGATAAATGTCTCAAACCCTATAGGAAAGACTTCGCCGATTATGCAGACTTTTGTTTCAAGACATTCGGAGACAGAGTGAAGAATTGGATGACATTTAATGAGCCTAGAGTTGTTGCTGCTCTTGGGTATGATAACGGGATCTTTGCTCCGGGAAGGTGCTCCAAGGCATTTGGAAATTGTACGGCTGGAGATTCTGCGACTGAGCCGTATATTGCTGCCCATCATTTGATTTTATCTCATGCTGCTGCAGTGCAGAGATACCGTCAAAAGTATCAAGTAGGAGTAGCATTTGTTATTAATTTTGTTTTTCAATCGGATGATAAAGCTAATGTTAACTGATTAAATGTATAAACTTTCAGGAAAAACAAAAGGGAAGGATTGGAATTCTCTTGGATTTTGTTTGGTATGAACCTCTTACCAACTCAAAGGATGACAACTATGCAGCTCAAAGAGCAAGAGACTTCCATGTTGGATGGTAAAAATCCTTCAGACCTACATTTATAATCCTCATGTTTAATGCATTTAATTAAAATCTTTGGCCCTTATTGATGTAGGAACAACTTATTTTGATTGGTAATGAGTTGGGTATAGAACTTATTTTTAAGAATATATTGTGCACTGTTGCAAAAGAATTCCATAAATGAATAGGTAGGAGATAAGCAAACTAAATAATAATAAGGCATAAATTTCACTTACCCCTAAGATTTTTATAAAATTACAAAAATTTAAAAAATTTGGACAGGGTATTTTGGGGATTTCACTTCCTCCGTTGTGATTTAACACTGAATTTGGATGGAATGGTTGACATTGCAAACTTTTGAATGATGCTAACCCTAAATTAACGCTTTTTAAAGTTTAATGGTATGATTGCAAAAGTGATATAAAATCATAGATGGTAAGTGAAGTTTTCCTTAAAAATATTTCTCTTTTTAATTTGATTGATTTCCGAGTCATTGTGTGCTTAAGATGATACTCAATAGTCTTTCTTAGGGTGTGTTTGACTTTATGTAGGTTTATTCATCCCATTGTATATGGTGAGTATCCAAGAACAATGCAAGATATTGTTGGGGATAGGCTACCCAGATTCACCAAAGAAGAGGTGAAGATGGTGAAGGGTTCAATGGATTTTGTGGGTATCAATCAATATACTGCTTTCTACATGTATGATCCACATCAACCAAAATCAAAAGATTTGGGATACCAGCAGGACTGGAATGTTGGATTTGCTTGTAAGTTATTCCCCTCTTCCTCTGAAAATAATTATATTTTGTCCCTTAGTCCTTTTCTTCCCCAACTGTATTTTCTAATGATTTTGTTTTTTTTTTTTTTACCATGAACTTTGTAGATGAAAGGAAGGGAGTGCCTATTGGTCCAAGAGTAATTCCAACCAAATCTTAAATATTATTCCACAATTTTGTTCATGCACAACTCAAATTTTTTAATTTTAATTTATGATTAATTGAACATTGCAGGCATATTCTAATTGGCTCTACATTGTACCCTGGGGTTTACACAAAGCTTTAATATACATAAAAGAGCATTATGGAAACCCTACTGTGATTTTATCTGAAAATGGTATGAGTCAGTGCATGCCTTTTCTTTCTTCTTATTCAATTTAAGCATTTAGTTTAATTAAAACGTTGATGTTTAATTTGCAGGCATGGATGACCCGGGTAACGTCACAATTTCAAAGGGATTACATGACACCACAAGAATCAACTTCTACAATGGCTATTTGACTCAATTGAAGAAGGCAGTAGATGATGGAGCAAACGTCATTGGCTACTTTGCGTGGTCGCTGCTCGACAACTTCGAATGGAGATCAGGGTACACTTCGAGGTTCGGAATTGTCTACGTTGATTACACCAACCTCAAGAGGTATCCAAAGATGTCTGCCCATTGGTTCAAGCGTCTACTTCAAAGAAACAAGCATTAATCACCCATCTATGTTCTTGTTGATTATAATAGTTGTGTATGCAGTAAAACTACTAGTAATGTTCTCTGCAATTTCTACCATATGGCTCAGCCAAATCAATCAAGAACCGTAAAATTGCACGAGAATGGCTTTTGACAGCTTCTGCAATGATTCATGATAGCCTTTGTGATGCATATATGCAACTCTATACTCACTATGACATTATGAAATGGTAAAATGACAGTAAACTGCTCAGATTTGTAAATCCCAAAAGAAATGCAGGTGTGGAAACGGTTGCCAGGAACTCTAGATAAGTTTGTGGAGATAAAGATACTCTCTACAATCCCCTTGTCAAAAACCTAAACTTGATGAACATTCACTTGGAATGGAGAGGATCCTATTGCCGCTTTCCAAACCCACAAAAGAAAAAATTGCGGCGCTTTCTAAGAAGAAAATGGTTCCACACATCTTATATCATGTGAATTATTTGGCAAATACACCCTTAGTGTGAATACTCCACTCCCTTCCCAATTTTGTTTTTCACCAAGGCAGAACTATGGCAGGCTTACAGCAGTTAATTTTATATTTTTATGGTACTTTTTTCAAATTCTGGATATTTTTATTAACATATTTTCTCACTAGCTTTCTATAAGTGAAACATAAACTGCTTTTGGGTATCACATCCTACATCCAATGATACATAATAAACAGACACCTCAGATCATGTCAAAAATATAAAAACCAGTGCTTCGAGCAAAGAATTTCAAAAGAACTGCAAAAAAATCTCAGGAAAAAATAATAATAATAATAATTAAAAGAGAAATTGAAAGACTATACACGAGGAAAGAAATTCAAGATACTGCTGCTATTTTTATTCTCTGAACTCTTGCTATAACTTCTCTTCGACTTCTCAGTTTTTCCTCTTCTTTTTCCATCAGTGACCTTTTTAGGCTTAGAATTTACACTCCCCTGGGATTCAAAATTTATGCACAAGATGTCTGAATCTTCTACCTCAGTTATCCCTGAAATTTGTTCAGCTATCTGATCTGAGCGAATATCACTTGGCCTTCTTTTCCTAGCAGACTCTAGTGGAGTGTTATCAGGAGTTAAGCACAAGATGTCCAAATTTTCATCAGTTGCAACTAAAACTTGTTCAGCAATGCTCTCTACTTGAACCAGCTGGATTTCATCACATTTCCTTTTCTTGAATGGGTTGTTGTCAGGAACCATCAGGGTATTGCTGTTATCAACCACTGTATTTTCTACTGTTCCATGAATTTCTGATGGCAAAAATAGCTTCTCTAGTGCTGCAGCATCCTTCAAAAATTTACCATCATTTGAAATTGGTGTCTGCTTCTCTGTATAGCCACCAGAATATACCAATTATATGTTATTCAGAAGCCATTTAATTCACAGTATTCATATACAGGCATCCAATTTTAGACCCACATACAAGTATCATAAGTATCTACATGATACAGATACATTCATTAATGCATGCAAATATTAATTCATGATTTACATGCTTGCATTAATTTTATGCGTCTGTCGTGTGTGTGTGTAGAAAAACTTTTGAATTTGCTAGTGGGCCAAAAGAACTTTTATTGTACTTTGCTTTCTTAATGTGGCTAACACAATTATATGTTTACCAAAAATTAAAACATATATTGGAAACTTGTTAATAGTTGTTATTGTTAGAGAATATATTTCCTACGTGGTTCGGTCTATGACCTACGTCTACAGATAAAGTCCAAAGGACTACATTATACTCTTATTACTTGATTGATATAACAATACAAATACTCCTATTTATAGAAGAATTGAAATAGATAACTATGGTAATCAAATCTGATTGATTTGATTACCATCAAACCTGATTACAATCACTTTTTTATAAGGTAAGTAACATACAATATCAATTTAATATATTTCCTTTCAATGTAGGAAATATATTCTCTAACAGTTATTTGGGATTGCTTATTAAAAAAAAAAAAAGTGTTATCTGGAATCAGAGAATTTACCTGCAATATCAATTTCTCTGTTTCTGTGGGAGGAAAAGACAGTAAAGCAGCTCTCTTGTGTAGATACAGCAGCAGCTTTAGGGCTTGGAAGTTGATCAGAAGTTTGGATCACAACAGGATCTGGATGGCCTCGAGAACTTGGGAAATGATTAAAGGCCTCCATGCTTATAGGATCTAAATTTCCTTCAGCAATTGCAGTAGCAATTGATGGAGGCATTTCACTGTTTTATAATTGGTTAAGGAAAAACTACGCAAATCTTAAATTTCACACTTCCAAGGGTTCTCAAATATAAGCAGTCGCATAGATGCAAAGCTATGTAGCAATAACACTCACACAGGTGATCATGTCAAACAGAACAAAGTCTCTTAGGTTCAAACCTCATTTTACCATGGCCTAGACTTAAATTTCACATTGTGTCTCACATGGTAAAAATGCTAAAAAAAAGGAGTTATCTTCATAGATATCCTTGGTGTATATTGAGAAATTAGAATAAACAAAATTAATTAAATATTAAAAAAAAGGATACGGCCCCAGGAACTCAAGCTCTCCACTTAGAGACTGTAGAAGCCTTTCTGGAAGAGGTTTCATATGTTTGAGCTTTTTAGTGTTAAGATCATATCTGCATATCAGCAACAAGGCAGTATGTGTCACTAATAAAAGTGGAAAAAAGCCAGTATACATTTGCAAATATGCAAGAGAGAATGAGGAATTGGTGATGGTTTCTTCAAATGGTGATAGATTTTCTCAAACTACACACATTTGGGCATGCTGGAAAACTGCAACTGCTTCTGTAAAAGATTTGGAGTAATCTTCAGGCATTTGATTGCCCTTCTCAAACTTCAAAACTGATAGAACCTGCAAACATGCCAGACATATTAGGGATACCAATGTCATAATAGCAATGAATCATTTACATTACCTCATCTCTAAAACTATAAATCAATATGGAAAATTTGCAACGAAATCTACCTATTTAAAAGTAGACATAGAATCAAGCACACAAGGATGTTTTGAAGAGTTTCTTGATAATAGAAGCCCATTTGGGAAGTCTATAAGATTTTCAACAGAATATGGCTTCACTTACGAAAATCCACGAGTCTTTAACAGATTAAGCCCATATGGAATTTGCAAAGTGCCACTACTTGAAGGCGTATTTTAGTTTTAAATTGAAAAGAAATGGAAACTATCACATTCACTATTTAGAATCTGTTTTTAACCCAAATCAAGAAATTAATGCAGTAACAATACTAAAGCCTTATATCAGTTTGAAAGTGGATAAAATTAAAGCAATGGGTGGAAATAAGCATAGCAAAAATTTACACTATTCTAAATAGAGTAAAAATATGACAGGATTTTGATGTTTATCACAGCCAGAAAGTAAAAGACTTTTCCCAGTTCTTCGAGTATCAATCTAATTTTCTAGCCTTCCTTTCTCTTGTTAGGTTTGTTTTGTAGTAATTGAAAAACAACAGTGGCACCAACCAGAATTAGCCACAATGATTTATGAGCTTCCAGAGTTCAAACACGAGAAGAACCAAGTTCCACCAAGCTTTTACGGAAATTTAGTTTAACCTTCCTTTGGATAATTGAGGAACCATATAAGAACCTAAACAAAAATTTGAAACTCATATTTTTCCTTGGTTTGTTTCCAATAAAAACTCAGCAGAGCAATATAGCATCGGTTGCTTAGCTAAGTGGAATTTTTCCATCTCATACGAACTAGGAAACATAAATTAGGTAACATTCAAGTTCTTTCAAAGACCAAAGAGCCATTCACAGAACAGTGACAGATGTAATACCTTTCTAATAGAACAAGTATAAACACATGTCATGTGGACTTCCCAAAAGAGGCAGCCAACTGAAACACAAGCATTCTCTTCAGAAAATATACTCTGTTGAAGGCTGCCCCATTTATTCCGGTGGAAAGAAGCTGATTTTTAAGTGTATGTGACGGCAACAACCAGTTATGTCATGTTTGTGGCGATCTTTGTTAAATTACTAGTTATCTCAAAAGTTTAAGCTGATAAGAAGAGGTAAATTTAATCACTTAATTCTTACTTTAACACTTCATTTCACATGTGAGCTTAAACTCCTTTTTAATAGGCGAAACTCAACACGTGGAATATTTAATTTAAATGATGGGTGATTTGACAGAATCAATGTTTGATCTCAAGACCTTTGGCTCGTAAACTATGTTAAATTACCAGTTATCCCAAAAACTTAAACTGATAGAAATAAATAAATTTAATCACTTAATCTTTACTTTAACAATCTTAAACTATACCTGATTCTATTCAAAGCTTACTTTGCATCATGATTCATTGCAAACATATTTCCAAAGAGCCTAAATGAAAACTTTCCAAACAAATTTCAACTTTAAGTCTTTAACTTACAACTATCTATTGAAACTTCAAACCTTTCTAGCTTGTTGTCATTTATCCCCACCAGAAATGCTTCTGATGAAACACATTACATCTTTTATATCCTACTACTGCCCATAAAAAGGGCAAGATCCAGCTGTTTATCTTATGATCATGCACTCTAGCTTTCAAATTTAGATCAGAGAAATGGTTCCATAAGAACACTTGAGAAACAAGTAGAGAAGACTTACACGGTCTAAGTTCCGGTACTTGGAAACCAAGGCATAAGCTTTTACAATTCCAATTCCTGGAACAGATGGAAGGAAATCACAGCCGGCTAGAACACACATACCTGTGAAAATGCCACAATTAATCTGCTTATTCTTTCAAATGCATCTACAGGAAACCACCAAGAAAGATATTGTTTTACTCATTCAGAAAGACAATGGAACACATTTCTGCTTTAACATTTGTCAGACATGTAAGCCAGAAGACTTCAAACAGCAGCAAGTCAGACAGCATCAGGTCAGACAACAACAATTTGAATCACAACAGTTCGAATCATGACATCAATGTAGAGAGATCACAGCAAGATAAGGATAATGCAGAAGTTCAAGACCTTCAATCTTATCATACTACACGGCAGAAATCAACTCCATGTTAAGGATAGCTGATGAGCTCTTTCTCTTATTGATTTGTAGCTTGTTTGTAATTTAAAATTTCTGATGTAGTTTGTTAACAATCTGTTGTAGTCTGATGTAACTAGATATACATGCTTAACTGTACTGAGCTTATATTTAATTGAAAGAAGTAAGTTTTGGTTATGTTGGCCAAAACTATTTTCTTCATTATTCCTTTCAAGGCAAACTTCATTGGTGAAAGGAGATTATTACCCACTTTAGATGTATGATTACATCAAGGCCTGCCAGCATCATGAGGTATGGAAATCCCTTCAGTTAACCGAAATCAATTTTTGGTGTGATATGCACGTTTTTGTTGATGATTTCAATCCACCTTTGTTTTCTTAACATATACAACCTTTATTTTTGCCCTAAAAAAAATACACAAACTAAATTTAGCATGTCACAGTGAACCCACCTGTGAACAAATCCATATTAAAGTGTCGGAAAGAAGGTGTACGAGCGACAGAGTCAAAAACCTTATCTAGCACCATCTGTTCACCATTGCCGTATCTGTCCATCTTAAATATAATCTGTTCGCAACCAATACAAAAATCAAAACAACACCAACACTTCCAATGATAGAAAATGAAAATGAGGTCATCAGGAGAGCAGTAGACCTCCATCTGCATCATATCAAAGTTTCGTGGGAGTTCTTACAGCTTGGCAACCATATGCTATTAGATCACTATCTTCTGTAATCACTGCGGCAATACCACCCTTTTCGGCTTCAAGACCGCATAGATATGCCAACTGTGCATCAGCCTCATATGGCGCTACCACATATTCAATGTTCTCTGATCTAAGAACCTGAAAGGTCACCAGGGACACAGTTGCTAGGGGTGAATCTAGATCCCAAAGCTTATTTCATACCAAGTTATATTTGGAAACCATTGAAACAATGTGTACACCTAGAAGATGAATATAGTTAACAGAGATATAGAAATTAGGTACCTGTATCACTTGATGCGCCATGGATGGTGTGATACTCACTGCTCTCTACAAGTTGAAAATATTTCATCACCATTTAAATTATCACTTATCTCAAAAGCTTATTAGCTGGCTCAACACATGGAATATGTAATTGAAATAGAAGGTAAATGAGAAAGACAGTTTGAAATCAGAACCTTTGCTATAATATCATGTTAAATCAACCTTTGTCCCATATTAAATCATCACTTATCCTAAGAACTTAAACCGATAGAAAATGGTGAACGTAATAATTTAATTAATATTCTAATAGAAAAGGGTAGAAATTTATATATTTTCGATAGCTTTTAAAACAAGCAAAACATATCGGAAAAATGCCACGAGAATTTTAGAGAAGAAGATTTATGCTTGGTAATGCAGTGAAATGTGAAATTCATTTACCTGATATATTCCAAACTCTCTCAAGTAATTGCTCAAATTTGAATTGGGTAATACTTCCAAATTAAATCAAATCAAATCAGATTGGTGGTTTCATTTGTTTTCTCATTTTCATAGCTCAGAAAATTCAAGACAACAGGTCTGATAGTTGGAGTACAAGAAAAACTTTTACGTAGCAAAATATGGCAATAAACACAGCAGCATGTCCAAATTAAACTAAGAGAAATAATAAAAATCATTCTCCATCCTATCGTTCTCCCATCTCCTTATAGTAAATGGGTGAATCCACCATTGAATTTGTGTAAATCTACACGAATCCACAAATCCAATGGTGAATTTATTGGATTTGCAAAAAGAGATAATTGAAAGATGGTTGAAAGAATAATGTGTAACATGTCTCTTACACCAAATAGTCAAATCCAACCACCTAACTTAAACCAACAATACTTGGTCATTAAATGTGAGATAAACATCAGAGTCAGAATTCGAACTTTAGATCATCGCTCTTTTACCGTATTAAATCATTAATTATCTCAAAAACTTAAACAAATATGAAATTATTAGTTTAATCATTCAATTAATATTCTAACAATAAGCAATAACCCATTGAAAGAAAAGAAAAGTAAAAAATAAAAATAAAAAAGGAAGAAAATTGCAGTAGCTATACCTGGAAGAGCTCAGAGGCAGCAGTAACATTTCCTTCTTTGAGCTTGGCCATTGCCAATCCAAGATTATCTTTTCGCTTCCTGAATCAAAATGAGGCATTCCCACATCTTAAATTTTTTTTTTTTTTTTTTAAATGTAGAAGAAAAAAAAAAAGTGGGATGTTATTAAACGTGCCTGTGTCGCTCTTGCTCGGTGGAGGACTTACTCGGAATATTCCCGCCGTCGAAAACGACTACGGGCGTAATCTTATGGTGCCGAAGCAGATTGATTCGGTGCATAAAGAATTCCAAGTATCGCATTTTCCTATCGCTATCCGAATTCAGACAAAGCTCCATGCTACATGAATAAGCTGCCCCACCAATTTTTTTTTTTTTTTTCAAGTTCATTTCTTTCATTTCACACACCCAATGTAGAATACAATGAAAGCCACATTTACATAAACATTGACCTACCTCCTTTGTGAAGCCATGAATACGCATCGATACCCACCTGCAAAAATGGTTTTTTTAAAAAATAAAATCTTCGGAAGAAAATGCCCGATTCAAAGAAGAAAAGGGGAAAAAAGGGTAAGGATATTTACACGCTTGCCGGCATATTTTTTGATGTGGATGGGTTCAATGAAGGGCTTCATGAATCTGAGAAGGTCTTTGATACCCATTTGCTCCTTCGGATTCTTCTGGGTTTTGAGTTTTTTTGTTTGGGGGTGAGAGTATAAGGAGGGAAAAGAGAAAATAGAAGAAAGTTAAAATATATACGAGTGGGAGAGAATGGCGGGAAGAAAAGCAAATGTCAAAATAAGGAGGCAACGTTCAAAAATTAACAATTATATATTTAATCTTTTTTTTTAATTAAAATTTTGTGTTTAATCAAAGGCCCAGATTGCTTCCTTTTATTTTCTCATGGACAAAGTTTTCTTTCAAATTGGGTTGGAGGAATTCTCTTTAACCTAGTCTATAAAAGTGACATGTGTCCATTTTTTTAATAACATTTAAAATGCACATGAGTTTTTAATAAAATTTATTTCAACTTTATTTCTGCTATTAAAAAAACATGTGCATCTCACATTTTAAGGAACACATGTCACTTTTATATATTAGGTTGAAGAAAATTCCTTCAACTCAGTTTAGAAGAAAACTTTGTCCCTTCCTCATTGCTAGTTGGACTGCTTGTCTGCTTAGCTAACCGAACTTGGTCTGATTCAAAGTTTTATTGAATATGGAGCGGGGACTATTTTATGATCTAAATTTAATTTTGTTGGATTTAATGGTGTATTTGTTGTCACGAGTAATTTTAAATACCAAAGTTAATGTGACTTTTAAAATTATTAATCACTTTTAATTTTAAAAGATAAAAAGAAACTTCCTACAAAATGGTTTGTTGGATCTAAAAGTGACATATATTTTTTAAGGTATTCAAAAGGCATATGAGAAACACATGTGGTCTATAAGAAACTTCATAGTTTGTAGAAAATTTTATCTTTTTTTTTTTAAAATAAAAAAAAATTAACAAAAACTAATTCAAAGATTAGTTGCAAATGTCGTGTCAATATTGTAAGATAATATTTTTTAAGTATTTTTAAGTGCTTTGTATCTGATATTAGATTAGGTTTGTCCTCCTTTTAAAGTTTGAATGCTTTAAAAGTGTCTTGTAGTGCAAATTTCCGTGCCCACTTTCAAAGCATTAGAAAGTATTCTCAATGGATCCTCATTCTCTCTTCCATTTGGATCAAGAATGAGAAAAATTCTCCATTGTAATCCATTTTTTCCTATTCAATTAAAAAAAAAAAAATGCTTTCTTTCGAGTGTTTATAAATGCTATGGATCAATATTTTTTATAATATTTGACTCATCTCTTCATATAAATCAACTGTTAGATTTGTGAATTTTACATAAGTCAATGGTAGACCCCACAAATCTAATGATTGATCTATTAAATTTGTAAGAGAATATGAGCCAAATATAAGAAACTATATTTATCTAATAGATTAATCTGTCCAAAATTTACTGCCATGTCAGCATTTTTATTAGATGATGTGGCAGTGTGACGTTGGTGCCAAGTCATCCCAATTGACATTTGTGTAGAGCAGCCTGTAAATAGGGAGGGATTAGCAGCCTACCTTAATACCATTGATTCCTCTCACACACCATTTCGCAGACATCACAATGGCGGCTTCCCTGTGTCGCTCTCCAAACCCTACATTCACCCCCTCAATCACCAGATCCTCCCTTCCCACTGCCCCTCGCTTTCTCAAATTCCCCAACGTATCCCCATCCCCGGCCCACCCCATCAAGCTCAGACCACTAACGGCTCAATCCTCACGCTCCACCGAGTCCTTCGCCACCCCACGCGCCACCGCCACGCCGTCCTCATCCTCCCCATCCCCCACCCCCGCCACCTCCTTCCACGGCCTCTGTTACGTCGTCGGGGACAACATCGACACCGACCAGATCATCCCCGCCGAGTACCTCACCCTCGTCCCCTCCAAGCCCGCCGAGTACGAGAAGCTCGGCTCCTACGCGCTCGTCGGCCTCCCCTCCTCATACACCACCCGCTTTGTGGAGCCCAACGAGATCAAGACGAAGTACTCCATCGTCATCGGCGGCTACAACTTCGGATGCGGCTCGTCCCGCGAGCACGCGCCGGTGGCGCTGGGCGCGGCGGGGGTCGCGGCGGTGGTGGCGGAGTCCTACGCGCGTATCTTTTTCAGGAACTCAGTGGCCACCGGAGAGGTGTACCCTCTGGAGTCGGAGGGCAGAATCTGCGAGGAGTGTAAGACCGGCGACACAGTTACGATCGAGCTCGCCGAGAGCCTTCTGATCAATCACACCACCGGCAAGGAGTACAAGTTGAAGCCGATCGGGGATGCTGGTCCGGTCATCGAGGCCGGTGGCATTTTCGCTTACGCCCGGGCGACCGGCATGATTCCCTCCAATTAAGGGTAGAGAAGAGGTAATAATATTCACCGTGGATTGTTGATTGGGATATTGTATAAATGCTAAGCGTGGTGTGGGTATGTGTGAATTTAGGTATAAGAATTGATTGATGAATTATTAAGCTGTTTGTATAGTAGGCTGCATTGGCATGTAAAGTTAACGAATATTGAAATGAATTGGTGTTTTGCAGTGGAGGAGAATGGATATGGTTACTTCTTAGAGTGTGATTAAGTTTTGTTTTGGAGCTCTAATGCTGAATACAATTATGGGTCTGAAGGATTATTCTTTTGATAAATCTCTGGTCAAATGGCTTTTTGTCATTAGTAGATTTGCAATATGATGTACAATCTTCATTGGTAGGGATAAGGGCGATGATTGAAGATTTGTTGGGTTAGTAGTTGGGGAGACTTCACCCCCTAGGGTGTAGCCTAGGGGTCAAAGGGTGAGCTTGAGACGAGCCGAACATCGTGGATTCAATTCCATACTAGGAGTTTCCTTAGATTACCTGATACACGGTTCTGGTGAGTGGGGCCGTGTATTTGGGGTTTACTTACACTCAAGGGTGTGTCCAAATGCCCTGCCTTGGTGAGGTATCAAGTCATAAAAAAATTAAAAAATTTATTAAAAAAAAAGGTAGTTGGGGAGACTTAGATAGGAGAATTATAAAATCTGGGTGACCGTTCCCAAGAATGGCATGTGGCTTTGAGGTTAATCAACCAATGTGGTGGTTGTTTATACCGAAAGAAGCTTTCGTTATCATATCTCTCTAGAATGGAAATTTAAGCGAGTGTGATATGAGATATCAACTTTGGTTCTCCTTTTCAGTGAGATCTTTCTTTCCCATGTTTTATGTGGTCTCCTAGCTTTTAGCCAGTGGATGTCCTGCTTTGCTTTGATGGGAATGTTGGGTTATACCTTGTTTGATGAAAGCTTTTTCTGATAGGGTTTCGATGGCGCAGGAAGAATGGAGTATTCACGAAAACTATCCTCGAGAGGAATTTGTGAATTATATATCTTTTGTGGTGGAGAATCTTCAATTATTAGTGATTGTCTAACTTTGCAGATTTTTGTGCTCCTTTTCCTTATTCTTGATCTTGATGGGTGTTCTCTCTTGTATAGTTCCTGTATACTTGGATTGTGCCCCTTGCCCTTTTAATAAATTTGTTTTATTTGTCAAAATAAAAAAATTTGTGATTGTCATAAGTAGTTTCTTCCTACTATTTTTAGTTTGTAGCATTCAAGGAGTTTGTGCGATCTCATTGGATGTTGTAGTTTACTATTTCCCTGATGAGCTGATTCTTCGTGGGCTCAGAATTTCTTGAGTGAAATATTCCTTTTGTTATCTCGGTCTGCTTTGGGCATGATTATGTAGCTTCTGTGTTGGAATTATGTGTACATTTGTCAATGCTAATCATACTTTATGATTAATGTCTATTTTTATCATAATATCATAGTCTTTGAATGAGACCTTTATGTGTCCCCTGGTTGCTTGTTTTTAGATTTATGGAGGAATTGATTCTTGGTTTCTTGTTTGCAGGGCCCTTTTAAATTTTACATGGTGATGGATCTTTCCTGCAGATATTTGGGACGAGGAGTTTCTCTGTTCTCATTATTTTCTCTAATAATAAAGGACCATAGCTCCTGAAACACCCTTGTCTGTCTGTCTCCTCATGTGTACGTTATGCCTGTTTTCACTAGGACTTGCAGTTGATAGTGCCGTAGCTTTATGTAATTTCCGAGAACATTGCTGTTTGAAGTTTGATATATAACTGATCTACATTGGTGTTTTTAAGCATTATATGCCAGGCAATGTTGAATTTCATGAAGATGTGTACATTTCGTAACCATTGGAAGTAGTAAATAGAACATATTTAGGGAGTTGGTCGTAAGTAGAGGGGTATGTAGTTAGCTGGAGTTGGCATGGAGTCCCACACCGAGAATGCACTGGAACACCTCATCCATTTCCTAGTCATTTCAGGGAAGTGCCGATCAATCACATCCTTCAAGGTCTCAGTCTTGTTAACCCATTCTAGGCCTTTCTGTGTGTATGTTTTGGTGTTGAAATTTGTCGTGAAAAAACGATCAGCCTCTAGCCTTCTGAACAACATCGTCACACAAAAAGAAACGTCGTCAATTGTATAGCAGTATAATAAATAGCATTACTCGTTCAACTAAGACATCGAGTGTGCATACCTTGAAGCGATTAGTAGGAAGATGAAAAAAGCAGTCTCACTGATGGCAAAGCCTTTGATCTTCTTCTCGGCGTGTAAACCGACTAGCAAATCAAGCTTCTCCACATCATCTCCATACACTTCATGGAGGGCTTGAACAACTTCTTCATCATCTGTCAAATCTTCCCACTTACTAATAGGAATCATCAATAAATTCCTTCTGAACTCGTTATACCTAGCAACTCCCCTCTCTCTGTCCCTATAAACTAATCATCCAGTAGTATCAAATTAGCTTGGGAAAAAAAAAAGAAGAAAAAGTAATGAATGGCAAGTGAAGCATGAGATGTATTACTTTCCAAGGTGGCCATATCAACTGGATCTGGTCTCTCTTCCCCATTGATGTCATGGGCTACAAGGTTTCTCATCCATGAAGGATAGTTCCATAATGTGACTTCTCCACAGGACTGATGACCCATTGATACAAGCATTTGTTCCATTCCAATTGTTGATAGTCTTTTCTCTCCTTCAATACCCACCAATTCCCTCATTGGCACCCTGCAACATTTATTCTCCCTCATAGTTCCCTTTTGAAACTTAATTCCAAACATTATTTGTTGCAAGAAAAAAAAACATGTGTGTTGCTTCTTTAGTTGGGGAAAATTGTTGTATACCACGAGAAATGTTATCTATCACATTTTTATTCCACAATGTTGATGAGACAGTCCTAACCCTTCTTTAGATTTTTTTTTTTTTTTTTAACAATGACTAATCCAATGATTGGTTGGGACTGTCACGTTAGCATTTCGAGATATTGTGATAAAATTTTGTTTCCAACTTACTCTTACGGCATGTCAATAACAGTGAAATCAACACCAAATGATTAACAAAAAATGAGTTATAACACGTAAAATATTTCATCAAAATGAAGTGTAAACTGTGAAGTTAGAGTTCACACTACAAAAATCTATTGACTTTTTGCTCTATAGCAAAATGCAGAAAAGCCATAAAAAGGTGAAAGAAAATGGCAAGAAAATGTTCATCCCATCTGGGCCTAATATTTGATGATGCAAATTAATAGTGCATGAGAAGAGAGAGAGAGAGAGAGAAAGGAAGTACTGTTCTAGTATAGGAGGGCATTTATCTTCTGCAGTTGAACAAGACTTGATGTCCCTAAGCTCAAAATAATCTGGTAGAAGTGAATGCATTCTGTATACGCTTACAAACTCTTCTGTCAATGAATAGGGAACTCCATGATCTTTTGGCTGCCTAAGACCAACCAATCCACTCAGCACTGCTCCCAGTATATGTCCAAACAAATCCTTAAATTTCTTCCCCATAAATCCATACCTGCATAAAAATCCTGTAACGTTATTTACACTGTTTCCATTAGATGCACCAACTTTAAATCTTGACCATGAAAGCGGAAAAATTATATATATATATATAGGCAGAAGCTTTTAGCCTAAACACCTAAAATCCCTCTGCAACTATCCTGCTTTCAACTTGTAATCCTTTCCGCTTTCAACTTGTAACTTCACTACTTCCAATTTACATTTGAATTTGTAAGTACTCTTGTTAATCAAATCTTTTGATATCTTTCCATTTTCTATTTGTTTCATTTCTCTCTTACTCTTTTATACGCTCCAATTTCGCGCTTACTTTGAAAAATCTTGCATCATGTTTATTTGAATTGCATATACCTCCTACATGGATGGTTCTACTGCTTTATTTTTATTTATTTTTAATTAGTTCTTTTGGTATCAGAGCCACAAGAGTTGTTAATCCGTGTTTCCAATAGCTCTGATCTTCTACTTTCTTTGCTTCATATATCTTTCTCTCAGTTATAAACCAACCACCCCGTTAGGTAACCTCGGTTGACCCATAAGTCCCATCTTAAGCCTGGGTTTGGCGTCTTAGGGCATGGTGAAGGGTTAGTTTTAATCAAGGGTATGTGTTGTGAGTTCTTAGAGAAGAGCCTATGATTAAAAGAGAGTTTAGATTTCCTTTGAAAATGTGGAGATCCAAGAGATATGAAAGAAGAAAAGATGGGTGAGAATATGTATATATATATCTTAACTATCGTAATTACCAGTTTATCCTCATCCCTGCCAGAAGAGTATCAGTCTTCAGGAGTTCAACAGTCCAATCAATGGTGTGGACTTTAGCAATGACAGCAGAGGTAACCAATCTTGCATGCCTATAGAGCTGCTCATCATCCAGATCAGGGTAATGTACCTAAAAACAAAAGGCAACCCAGTATGAGTGTGTTTGGCAATGCAATTTTGCAAACCAAAATGTGATTTTAATCTAAATTGTAGAATTGTAAGCAAGGGGATGGGTTTTTAAAAATGCACTATTTTAAGGGCTAAACTGTGTTTTTTAAATTCCTGTTTTCAAACCGCACATTTTAAAATTACAAACCCAAACAGATTCTAAGTCATTAGCTAAACACGCGCACATACACAGAGATTATATATGGTAGTAATCTTATTCATAAAGTGCATACATTATCAAAATTCCTTTTTTTTTTTTCTTTTTTTTTTTTTTTTTTTCTGAAACCCAATTGGCGTAAGACCTATAATTCATGAAAATTATATGTTGGGACTGTTCAAATAAATATATAAGCACCAACTTGGCAAGTTTCAGCATTGGGGAAAACGAAGCATAGAAATAAATATAAATTAAAACTAATTAACTTACTTTTAGCATATCACATACAGCATTGTGCTCTTTGACAAATAGGGCTTGTAGGAGGGAAAATCCAGCCCAGCAATTTCGAACATCACCTGAAATAGGAACACCTTTCTCATCATGCTGAAGCAGCCCCTCTTGTGTGATCTTCAACTTTCCATCTTTGAATGTTCTAACTCTTCTCATGCCATCCTTGTTATTGCCATATATTACACTCCCATCCCTATGATCGTGCCAAAACAATGGATCAAATTCTCGCAAAATGCACTTATTCATATCAAATTTATATTTTTATAGGATATTTACTTTATAAGATTGATTGTAATTAAATCATTAAGTTACCAGTTATCCTAAAAACGTAAATTAATAACGATTCGCAGTTCTAGCCGTAATTATTTGAAGGATAGAGATATTTTTTTCTTGCACAAATGGTTTATATATATATAATTACTTACCACCAAGGAGTCCTTGTGTTCAAAGAACCAATCTGTAGATTAGGTGAACCTGCAGAAACTGTTTTGGTCTTGAAAAACTTGAAAGACTTCAAGGGACACCCACTTGAAAATTCATCAGGAGCTCTCAATTCAACCTATAAATTAAAAGAATTATGAAACAATGTTTAATTCCTCTTGCTTAATGATAAATAGATGTAGTATTTCATTATAAGCCATTTGTTTGAGCCATGGATAGTAGGCATTTCGATAGCAAAATAATATGTGTCAATTTCATTGGTAAGTTTAAGCATATGAATGACTGTAATTGTTTATTAAGCATGGTACATGTTGAAAGATTAATACTATTTAGTAAAGTATATATTATATGAATGATGACATTGCAGTGAAAGCCAACCATTATTTTTTTTAAAATAAAAAATTACAAATGCTAATTTAATGGCTGATTTTCACTCTCATATCATCAAGTTGTATGATAGTCGTATAATAATGAACTAAATAACATTACTCTGTCTGAGAGAGTAATACTATTTAATAGAGGGTTATATAACTACCATACAATTTAGATGACGTGGCAATGAAAATCATTTTTTTTTAAGTGCTAATCTAAGGGCTGATTTTCACTCCTATATCATCAAGTTGTATGACAGTCATATAATAGTCAACCAAATAGCATTACTTTGCTCGAATGAGTAATATTATTTAATAGACTATTATACAACTACCATACAATTTGGATGATGTGGCAATGAAAATCTTTTTTTTTTTAATTTTTTTTTAAGTGCTAATCCAACTGCCGATTTTCATTTTCACATCATCAAATTGCATGATGATTGTATAACAATTTACTAAATAACATTACTCTGTCTGAAACGGTGTTCAAATATAAACAATTTCATTACAACATGGTTAGATATGGTCATACTTTGATTGGCTTGCAAGAAAGGAAGCCCAGATGATCAAGAGAATATTATGTATTCAAGTTAAAACCTGTTGAGTGTCCTCCAAATGATCAATCCAATCATGAATCATGAACTGTATCCATGAGCAGGCTACCATGTTGAATTGCTTCCCATTGTCTATGAACTTTTTCCTCCCCAAAAGTTTTGATGCTACTACTGTTGGATGAGGCTCTAGCAGCTGTAGAGAGACACACAGCTATAAGTGAACTTACAATTTGTTACTTGTTCAATTGTATTAATTTGTTTTGGGAAAATGATACAAGTGTCACCTACCACTTAACCATAACAAATAAAATAAAATTAGAAGAAAAAAAGGGGGAGTTTTGATCATTTAATCTCTTGTTAAATAATAAATGGTGGAGATTGGATAATTAGAGGAGAACTCTATTTATTTTCACGAATTCGGCTTAGGTGTTGTAAAAAAAACTATAGTTTTTTCAGCGGTTCATATTTAATTTCAATTTTTTCCTTAAAAGAGAGAGAAAGTTAAAACACTACATGGGTATGCTATAACATTTTTTTACAACACCTAAGCCAAATATAAATTTTCTAAAGTGTCATGCCTAAAAAAAAAAAGGAGAAGAGAAGAAGAAGAAGATAAGAAGATTTTTTGGGTTTGACGTTTGGGTTTTTGATTTTTCAGATTAATTTTTTGATTTAGTTTTTTTATTTTGATTTTTTATTTTTTTGGTTTGGGTTTGAGATTTTGAAAATGCAGATCGAAAAGAAAAGATAGAGAGTGAGAAAAGGGAGAAAAGGGAGAGCTGGCTGAAGAAAAGAAGAGAGAGAGAGAGAGAGAGAAAAAATTGAGAAAACAAGAGAATGTAGAGCAAAATTTTTTCCTTTCTCTGCACCACTCGAGTGGTGCAGAGAAACAAATATCTGCACCACTTGAGTAGTGCAGAGAAACAAATCTCTGCAGGGCAGCCGTGCAGAGAAATTACAAAAAAAAAAAATAATAATTTAAATTAATAAAATTTTAAATTGAATAAAAAAAATTAAAATAATTAATTTTTAAATTTTTTGACGTGTTAAAATTAATACATTAGAAAATTCTGACGTGCTAAACAGTAATACGTCAGAAAAAATAATTTGTTGACACCTATATACCTGACATTCAACACACGTCAGAAAAGTTTTTTGACGTGTCAGACACCCTGACACGTCAGAAAACTTCAGTGAGAAAAAAATTATTTTTTGTAGTGAGTAGATATTAAGGAAAATTACACATATATACTCCCACCTCGAACTACCATCTCATTTGTCAATGTTCCCAAATTGTGTCAACGTCCCTCTTAAACTCCCCCGATGACAAAAATAGCCTTCATAATTTTATTTTTATTTTTTATTTTTTAAAAAAAGTAAAAACTAAAAAAAAAAAAAAAAAAAAAAAAAAAAGAAAAACCAAGGGGGATGGCTTTTATAATTTTTTTAGTTTTTTTTTTTATTGAATTTATAATTATATCATTTTTATCTTATTCAAAACTCTTTTAGAGTCATTTTTGTCTTTTTGTTAGCCTTCAAGACATTAACCCTTTTTTAGTAATTTAAGAAAACATTGACACGGGGAGAATATTAACAATAAAATAGTAATTTAAGAAAGTTAGGTGGATATATTTTGGTTCCCAAAGCAATTTGTAAACGTAAACTCAAAAACTTACTAACAATAAAATTAATCTCTTTGCGTGACCGGTTTTTGTGGACGGATAAATACCTAATTAGGATGTTACGACTCGCTTACCCCATATGGTGTAGTCGCCGGAGGCATATTCCGGCCGAAAAAGGTTCCTTGGCTGCCGATTGTGTCGTCGCCGGGGTGGTTGCATGTTCCATCGGCGGTCCGGTAGCTAAACTCTTCCGTGCTGTATTTCCGGCCGTTGATGCCTCCGACGTGCAACAGATTATAACGTTGGTGCAAATGCCTTCTAATCCCCAGATAAGCAAGCCCGAGAAGGACCGGGAGCCTGTGCCATATCCCCAGCTTGTCCACGACATGGACAACCTATGTAACAACATCACAAACATGGTGATTGCTGTCTCAGATAAGAGAGAGAGATAGAGAGAGAGAGAGAGAGAGAGAGAGATTACAGACATAGAACAAGAAAGTGTCGAGGAGAGTCATCTTGGCGGCGATATGGTGAAGTTGAGGGTGGATGAAGGAGGAAGAAAATAGAGAGAATATTGCCATTGCCTTTGCCTTTGCTCGACAGCCGCTCCTTATTGCCATTGATGCACGCCAGGCGTGGTGAATATCTTTACCCTATTTTCCTGCTCTTCTGAGACTGAGAGTGAGAAGACAAATAATTGAGCGTAAACTTTATAGTCGTGTCTACATCAATATAAAAGAATATAAAAGAAAAGCGAAGGTAAAAAGTGGGTCAAACTATTATTTATGTGCTATTTGGCGTTTAAATCTACGAAATTGTAATCTTAAATGCTTTTTTTTTTTTTTTTTTTTTTGAGCAATAAATGCATTTTTAATGTCTCTTTAGATTACCAATAAAATGTCAATATCTCTCTTAAAAACCAAAATACCCTTTATAAAATTTAAAAAATCCATTGAAAAAAGAAACAAAAATAAAAATAAAAGACTCAAGGTTGCTGAACCATCCCCTGCACGTGAAGGTGGTGGCTGGACCACCCAAGGTGTCTTGGGGTACACCTAGGGGTGGATCACTGGTGGATCGGTAACTCAGGCTGGACCACCCAAGGTGTCTTAGGGTACACCTAAGAGTGGATCATTGGTGGATCGGTACCAGACACTTGGGGGTAGCTCCCCGAAAACTACTTTTTTTTTTTTTCTTCTAAATTTATAAAAGCATTTTTGTCTTTTTAAAGCAAAGAAAAATGATACGGTTCCTTCTCATATTGTTCCAGTAACTTTTCACAGATTTTTTTTTCTATTATATATATATATATATATATATATATATATGAGATTAGTGGAAGTAAATTTTATTTTAGAAAACAAAATTCATTTAAAATTATTAGAACACCACAAAAAAACCGTAGTACACACTGAAACAAATCACAATAATTGAAAGCTTAAAAAGGCCTGGACAACTAAATAATAATTTGAGAGGATGTTTTGCTTTTTCCACAAAAGAAAACATGTGAGTGCCCCATGCCTCCATTAAATTCTCAACGACGGTTTCTGTTCTCACACGGCTCTAGTCAAGGGATAAGTGGACCAGGTGGCGCAAAACTTAGAGGCTAAGTGTTTGTTGTCGCCGGAGTCACTTATTATTTCTCACCATATTCTATTTTATATAATTATATGTATATCTACATATTTATAAAGAAGAGATTTATTTCTCTCTTATATATACATCTCAAACAAAGATATGCATTTATTTCCTCTGCAGCCTCCTGGCCTGTTGCATTTACTATATTCTATACACTTGTGACACTAAAAATAGCCTATGGTACGCATGCATATTTCTATTGTGACAACTGTTCCTAGCTTTGGAATATATATATATATTAAAGTAATGCTATAAATGATCTTTCCGTCTTTCTTGTATTCCTTGAAAATTGATGTGGCATTAGAATTACCATTAAATTTGTGATAAATTATTATTAAATTTTAATCAAATTAAAATGATGATTTTAAAAATTACATTAGTTTTAAGGGACATAAGGAGGATATGGGAAGAACTTCTAGCATTACTTTATATATCATATCTATAATGGTAAGGCCAGCCATTTTTTACATAATCCACGAATCTGACACGAAATTACTCAAATTAGCGAGTTAAGGTTGACGAGTTTGACCCGTTTAATTAAATGAGTCTTTTTAGGATTTGTCTATATAGTTTTATTATACATATCATCGTCATGACTCAAACCTGACATATAACATTAGGATTAACAGTTTTTTATACGACCTCCGAATCTATTTAGAGCTGAGGAGTCTAACTCATTTAATTAAATTTGTTGAATTATGGTTGATATGTATAGTTTTATATACATAACTCGACACAATTTGAACCCAACAATCAAATACGAATTGCTATCCCTATATAATGGTTGTAACAACCATTATATAGGGGTAGGTAAAAACCTTGAAGTCATGCATGCACGTAGTGAAAAGAAGGGTCTTAGGCCGACTGTTTATATTCATTGAATGTCAATGGTATGTGATTACTACAACCATATTTGAATGTACGAATCAAAAAGTGTCAATATCTCCCTAAACTAGAAAAATAATGATTACTTTATACAATAAACGTCCATATTTACAAGTATGTTGTAATGGAGAAAACACATAAAGCATTGCTAATTGTATGTAGAAAATACCACATTGCTGAAGATTCTTGCAGGTAAGCATATGGTAGGAGGAAGAGAGGTGGTGCGCGTGCTAAATCAATTGGCTTTCATCACACTCAACTGGCCTGGTGTGTGGTGGTGACTTAGCCCACTTTGAAGGATCTTGGAGTAAAACTATTGGCTCCAGAGGTGGCAAAATGGGTACCTGACACGACCCGATTACGATCCGTGGGTACCCATTACATGATTAGCCTATACCCAGACACGACCCGTTTAGCTAAACAGGTAATTGGGTCTGATACGATTATGACACGAAAATAGCCGGGTAACCCGACACGACCCGTTTTACCCATTTAAAATAATCGGGGTCTAATCGGGTAGACCCGACCCGACCCGACCCGACCCGACCCGACCCGATTACCATAAACTATAACTTCTTTTTTTTTAAAAAAAAAAAAAAAAAATTCAAAATTGTAATAATAATTCTAATACATCAATACAGTCAATGCAAAAAATTGAGTTCCAAGATATTAAAGACTTTTAATAAAGGATAAGAAAAGAAAAAAAAAATGGAAAGTAACTGTAATTGTACTCCAAAAAAATTACTAAACTCATAATTTCACTTAAACTTAAAATAAGCAAGCATATTGACTAAGGTTATTTATTAAAATAATTTTTAGTATAAAGAAATTTAATTTTACTTAAATTACATTCCACTAAAAAAGAATTATGTGTATTTTAGCACAAAATATAATATTTGTAATCTGTTGAAATTAAATGTCTCATAACATAGAAGAATTTTACAAATCATTTGAAAAAAAAAAAAATTAAGGGCAAAAAGCAAGAAGAATTTTTTAAATTAAAATCATTTAATTAAATATTTAAATATAAAAAAGGCCCTACCTAAATTTGTTGTTTTAGGCTTCAAAATTCTATATCTCATTTTCTTTTGTCCAAAGTAATATCTAAACCAATAGAAATTCATTTGTTTTTTTTTTAAATACGAATACTCGATAACATTCGTTCTGGAGATATGCTAGAGGCAAGATGCCACATTATCTTCTTTTTGTTTTGTCCTTTTCCCTCAAAAAAATAAAAAAAAATGATGTGGCATATTGCCATGTGGACTTTTATGGACAAAATGTAGAGTTTTTATTAAATTTTAGAATTTCTCTTTGTTCTGCTTTTGCTACATGTTTTCCTTGTGTTTCTTTTGTGTCCTCGAAAATTGATAGGACTTTAAAATTGTAATTGAATTTGTGATAGATGGCAATTAAATTTTGATCTAATTGTTTTTTTTGGATAAACAAAAAAAAAACATTTAACATTGACAGAACCGAATTATACAAACCACCAAAAGCCAAAAGGGTCTCATTCAGTCATTCCCAAAGAAGCAACTTTCTCTCTCTTCTCTCTCTCTCTCCCCATTGCTCTCTCTGTTTCTTTCTTTTTTTACAGGTTTTGAAGAAGATTCAATCTGGGTGTTTCCAGATCCTGCAAGAGCCCAAACTACCAAAAGGGTCTCATTCTCAAAGAAGGAGCTTTCTCTCTCTTCTCTCTCTCTCTCTCTCCCCATTGCTCTCTCTATTTCTTCATTTTTTACAGGTTTTGAAGAAGTTTCCAGATCCAACAATGACGAGTGAAAGAGGCAGATGGCTTATACTGAAAAAAAAAAAAGAAAAAGGGGTCTGGCGGGTCAACCCGCCAGACCCGCACAATAACCATGTCTGGCGGGTCGACCCGTCAGACATGAAATTACCGGGTCTTAATCGGGTAGACCTGATTACGACCCGAACCCGATAAGCCCAAACCCAATACCTGTTTTTTCGTGTTGGGTCGTGTCAAAATTGCCGGCTCTAGGCTGCACCTTGAGTTCTTAAACTTTGATTCACATATTTTTTTCAGCCAGGATATACACTTTCATTTATAAAAGATCTTATAAAAACAAAACAAAACAAATGATGAAGGTGCTCTTCAATTGAATTAAAGCTGGTGAAAATTTATAATTACATGAATAATATTGTATCTAATAAGCGGTGACCCTCTATTGATTAGTCTATTTCAAAGAAAAATTAGCCTCTAGCACTTATGTTAGCTATGATGTGCTAGATTTGCTAATTTTTCATATATATCATTTAACTTTGAAGTTTTCTGACATGCTGATTAGGAATAAAATAGATGTGATTATTAATGTCCATATTGAGGCTCATTTAACATACGAGAAATTGATTGTATCGTAAGATTGATATCAATAGCATATTTATGATAAGAAAAATTATTGGTGTCAATAATTTGCTATATTTTTTTTCTCATATTCTCCTACAAATTCAATATTAGATCAACCATTAGATTTATAGGGTCTACTATTGACTTATGTAGGACCCACATAAGTTCACAAATTTAACGGTTGATTTGTAAGATGAAATATGAAAAATATAAGAAAAATATTAACACAAATCATTTCTCTATAATGATTGAGCTTAATACTTTACATATTTACTGAGGCTTCAGTTGAAAATATTTGTTTTTACTATCTTGATAGAAGTTGGAAAAATTTGTTACCAACAATAATAGTTTTCTGGTGTACCTTAGAATTGAGATATGCAATCGTGTATATATATATATATATATATATATATAAAATCACAAGTCGTGATTATTTTTTTAAAAAACAAATCAATGCTTCAGAAAACAGTCAATTGAGATAAAACAAAAACGATAAAATAATTGATCATATTTGTAGTTTGTTTATGTGGAAAATAACTTAGGGAAAGATGGGCTTATGCAAGTTGTTTCTTAAAGCACATGTGTGCCATTAATGAACATTAATATTTGATAAGATAGACTTGCATATGTAACTCTCGGCTACATCAAGAAAATGAAAGAAACCGAAATTATTTATTCACCAAGTGAAACCAATATGAATAAATGTGGAGTATGTCCCAAAACCAAAAATCACTAAAAGCCATGAAAATCTATTACAAGAGAAGTTATTATTTCGGCTTGTCACATTCGAAATAAGGTGACTCATAAGAAAACTAGTGAAGCTCTTTACGAACTTTGGGAAGGTCATAAGCTTAGCTTAAAATACCTTAAAGTGTAGGGTGTTTGGCAAAGGTTGTGTTACCTGAGCCTTATCAAATAAGAAGGGAAAAATGCATTTTATCTCTATGAAGTTTGACATTTTTTTCAATTCGAACTCTAATGTCTAAAAATTTGCAATGTACTTTCATAAAGTTTCAAAAATTTGCAATTCGAACCATCGGTTAGTTATTGCCGTCTAAGAAGGCGAAAACTCACGTGATTTTTTTGGGCTTATTCTCCCCAAATTGCCCCCAACAACACTTTTGCTTGTTGTTCTTCAATCGCTTCTCTGTGCTGGCTTGGAATGCGCGGTTTGCCTCTATGAGCTTGTGCAAGGAGAGAAAACTCGGCTGCTCCCCAAATGCAATCATGGCTTCCATGTCGATTGCATTGAAGAGGCTTTTGAGTTGTAGTCCCGGTTCTGTTGATGTTGAACAAGCAGGGAGGGCACAGAGTTAGAAAGCAAGTTCCTAATTAGATTGAACATATTGGATAGTGTAGAATATGGATGAGAAATCAGTGCAAGATTATCGGAATAATTGATTCTGGTAATGAGAAATTGTTACTTGGAAGTTCTTGATGTTCAGTAAAGAAATGATAAAGAAAAAAAAAAAAAAAAGGAAAAATGGGGATGGGGACATGCGGGAAACGAGAATGACTCATCATCAACTGGGGAGTAGTGACACAGTCCATTGAAGGAATTGCAAATTTTTAAACATTGTGATTTGAATTGAAAAATAAGTTAAACTTCTAGGAGTAAAGTGCATTTTTTCCAAATAAGAAAACTTGATTCTAAAATTTGTGATTGTGCTTTTATTGGTTATACTTGCAAAGTTCATGTTATAGATTCCTGGTTATCAAGAAGAATGTTTTAGATTATAATACTATTATTAAATCTGAAAATGCTATTTTCTTTGAGCAAGTTTTTCATTTGAAAAATAAAGAAAAATTATTGCATGAATCTTTTGTTGCTTTTAATAAAATTGTTGATGATGTGTAAGGATGAGAAGAATCAAGTGAGATAGAACGAAAAGGAATCTCGATAATAATTTTAAAATGTTGATGTATATGGTGCGTTTGAGATTGCGATTTTGCAAGAATAATCTGCGTTTGTAAACGATATCACAAAATGTAAAGTGTTTGGTATTGCGATTTAAGAAGTACTTCTTCTAAAATAGGAAGAAAAAAAAAATGCTATTTTGATAAGCATGTTAGAGAGTACTTATTTGAAAAGATGAGTGCTAGGCTTACAAACAAATTTTACAGAAAAACTTTTACAAACTGATATGGCACAACATGATTAAGTTTTTCAAAATTTGAACTTATCTTATATCTAATCATATTGTACCACATCAGTTTGTAAAATTTTTTCTGTAAAATTTGTTTGTCAGCCTAGCATTCCTCATTTGAAAAAACGCAAATTTAAACCAAAATTATGATTTCGCATAACAAATATTTGATAAAAAATTACTTTTTAATATGTTTTAGCAAACGCTTTTACAATTTTAAAAAGTAACAATTTCAAAAATAAAATTTTTAAAATCGAACTTATTAAAAACACAATCCCAAACGGTATTCTGATTGATAAAAGAGGGTTCAATTTGTCGAGATAAGATTTAAAGATTATATTCTGATTGATAAATATTAAATATATATAAATCTGGAACGACCTTTCAGCCTAGGCAAGTTGGCAAGTTGCAAGTCAAACTCTTGCAACCTGCATTAATAAGTCAAACAATTGGTTGTCATAATTACTTTATATTAAAAATGAAAATGATTTGTGACACTTGTACCCAAAACGAATGAATTTTTATTTTTGTGCAATGATATATACACACTAATATTTCACTTTTATTATGTTGATCTAGTAGGGTGTAAAAGTTATTAAATTAATTATGGTTAAAAATGATATATATTACATTTTTATTTCGTAACGGTCTTATAATATTGACCTTTCAATATTTAATTTCACTCTCTTTCCATTCTTATGAAAAAGTTAAAATTAAATCCAAATCGTTAAGAAAATTCCAGGAGATGTGATGTAATTTTTTTTTTTAATATCTTAAAAAAAAAAAAAAACACACACACACACACACAATCAACAGTTTGTTAGAACCGACACGTTAGCATTGCGAGATAGTTATGAGATAAAATGTGGTTTATATATAACATTACAAAAAAAAAAAAAAAAATTCAATAGCTACTAGACGCTGCAACATTATCATAGTGAGATACAAATGTGGTATTTGTGTGATATATAGGCTATAACATTACTCTTTCTTTTTACGAGTAATGCTAGGAAACATCTTTTTATCCTTTATTTATCTTCCTAAAACTGATGTGGCTATTAAAATCACCATTAAATTTTAGATGAATCATACTTGAATTTTGATCCAATGGTGATTTTGAAAACCACATCAACTTTAGGAGAATAAAAAGATGATTTATAGCATTACTCTTCTTTTACCCTACTTTTTTGTATGATGTTTTCTATGCCTCCATACAAACTAGGGGTGTACATATGGGCATATATTAACCACCCACATTCGCTATCCACAACTATATGTTATCCACACATGTGAATGTGATGAGCAAAATTCAATATCCGCATATGCAAATGCGAATAGCAGATTTAGGGTATGCGGAACCACATCCGCATACTCTTTATATATATTTAATAAACACCACAACAACATCATTTTGGATTAGACAAACGTAATGTTTACATTGTTTAAGTCTTTTTTTTTTCTTTTTTTTTTCACAATTCACTCATTCACTTGGGCAAAAAGGCAAAAGTAATGTGAAATTAATATATTTTTCAAAACATTAGGATTTTTAAAAAATTAAAACAAGTTCAAAACACTACATATCAACTCAAATTATTTTTAAAATCATTAAAATAGGTTGTAATAGAGAGACTCAAAGAAGGCTCAAGAGATTAAAATAGGCCCATTACCTAAAATGCGGATAACGAATAATAATCGCAATAACTGCGCAGATGCGTTTAGTAAAAATATGATGTGGATGCAGATATCTAAAAGTGACTTTTGCATGTACACCCAAACACAACCCTAGCCTACACAAATGAAAATAGTCTAAATTATATTTTACATCTAATTCATTATTGCATAATAAAAATATTATCACATCATTTAAATTTTTGAAATAATACAACACCATATAAATTACAAGATGGGAACAAAACAAAATGTAAAAAACATATAATAAACTCTCTCCATTTTACTTGAAGAACCCGGATGAATACAAGGCAATAAATGAAGCTTGAGCCCATTTATGGATGTTGGTGTGCTTTGCAAATTGCTCTTGGCTTGATTACGCACAAGGGGACAGCAACCATTATGTCAATGTGTTGACTATTTTAATATGCAATAAATATGGTAGTTATTTTTATTTTTCTAATAATAAATTGAATTATAAAAGTTTTATAAACCAGCCTCTAAAAAATTGACACGTGTCTTTTAATATGTAAGAACTAAGAAATATATAATTTTTTTAAATAGTATGTTTTTTCTCGTATGCTCTCTATAAACTCCTACAACCCAACTTGTATAAAATTTATATTCTTTATACAAAATCTAATCAAATTTAAAAGATTAACACTATGTATAGTATTTTGTTCACCGTATTGGCCTGTTTGCAAACAATTTTCATAACTGTTTGAAAATTGTTCTCAAATAGACGTAGTCTTCACTACTAACACACATTTCAAAATAAACTACAACATTCTTTGAAAAAAGAAAACACTTTTTACAAAATGCTGCTCAAAAAAGTGGAACACAAAATACTTTTAAAAAAATAACTAAACACATGCTATTTTTTTTTTTTCAAGTATGGATCTTCCACTTTACGTAAAAATAATTAATTATTTTTTTTAAAAGAAGTGGCGAATGGCTGCCAGATCACCATCAGACAAGGAGGAGGGGAGAAATTTGAATTAGTGACTTCCACTTTATGAGACATGGTTTTCAGCCGATTGAGTTATCGGTTGAAAACTTATTAATTATTTGTTTTATAGAAACACTCTCCAAACTTTATCAAACGATTATTTATTTATTCTTTTGTTTCTTTTTGTTTTAACCTTACATACAACACTTTTTTTTAAAAGGTAACAAGTACTTGGGCCCGGCCCAAAAGGAGGGGGCTAACTGCTAATGTTGCCCCCTCCAAGTTACTCCTCCTTTCTAAAAACATACAAGCCCACTATTTGGAAGCCCATAATTTCCAACCCACACCCTATTGTCTCTCTCAATTCCTCCAATTCCATCTTCTCAGATCATGGGGCGTTTTGAGAAGCAGATTAGTTCTTGGGTGAGAAAAGCTAGAGTATCTATTTGGTTTTTTTTTTTTTCCTCATCTTTTCATTTTAAAAATCAATCATTGGATCTGCCTTCACATATATAGATCCTATAAATCTACTGGTTAATTTTTTTTTTAAAAGATATGGAGAAGGATGAGAGAATGACTGAAATAGATGCTTTAACATTTATCATTTTGGGTTGAGGCAAATTTGACTAGAGATAATGAAGTTTTTGAGCACACCGAGTTTTCAAATTCGTCTATTTGGGTTTGCAATTTTTAAAATATGTGATTTGAAAATGTAATTTTTAAAAAATAATCAAGAGAATAATGTTTAACATTGCGATTTTGTAAAAAAAAAGTGAGATTTTAAACTAATTGACATAAAAAAATTTGATAAATCGTAATTTAGCCTTTTGAAAATCATGCATTTTAAATAACACAACTCTTAGTTACTGCAATTTAAAAATACAAATTTTGTAGGTTTTTGAATCACAATTCTAGAAAATTTGAGAAAAATATACTTTACTCCTAAAATATCTACGTATTTGCGTTTTGGCGCCCAATATTTTAAAAGTAACAAAAGACCCCCGTAATGTATCTGACGTTGGCAAAAAAACACCATCGTCAATTAAATCCGTTTATTTGGACGAAAATCAAGTCACTTGCGTGAGTAAAGTGTATTTTTTTCCAAAAAAAAGATTTCACTCTTAAGTCTCAAACATAAATTTTTATACGATTTATTAAATCTCACTATTAATTTACGAAATGCCACTCAAGCAAACGCCGTTTCAAACGTCTGTTAACGTCAAACATAAAAGGACGACGTCGTGTGCTAAAAATTCAGTGTTTAAATTCTGGAAAATGTCTTGCCCCTTGAAAAAGTAATCGAAGATTGAAGAAGCCTCTCTTCTAAAACCCTCTGTTCTCATCAATCCACCGCCGAGAACCTCCCGCTAAACCCTAACGGCCCTCTCCTCAGAGAACTCACGCAATGTCTCCTCCCACAGAACACGAAGAAGAAGAAGAAGAAGAGGAAGAAGAAGAAAAAGTTGATCTCTCCGGGAGCGAAGACGACGATGCTTTGGACGAGGACATGGAAGCCCTGAGGCGAGCCTGCATGCTCACGGGAAGAAACCCTAACGACCTCAACAATCCCTCCACGTCCGCCGCCAACGGAGACTACTCCGCCGGCCCCGCCGATTCCGACTCCGATGACGACCTCGAATTGGCCCGAAATATTCAGAACCGGTTCTCGATCTCGTCCGCTCTTTGCGAGACCCTGTCCTTGGAGCCTCTGTCTTCTCTCCCGCCCGCCACCTCGGACGAGGACGACGATTTCGAAACGCTCCTCGCAATTCAGCGACGGTTTTCGTCCCACGCTACCGGTAAAAGCGCTATACCTATATGTTTGTGTGTGCATTTTGTGGTGGAGAATTTTGAATAAGAATTGCCTTGCGTAGTTGATGTTGGATTGTGGTTTTGGGCTTCTGAAGTTTACACAACTATCACAAGCTGGCATGCTCTTAGCCTTTTTTTTACTAGAAATGATAAAAAATCATTCTCCATCCCTGCTTTCACCCATCTCCGTACAGTGGATGAGTGAATCTACCAGTAGATTTGGTGGATTTGCAAAAAGGATGGATGGGAGATGGGATGGAGAATCTACCATTGTCCATTTCTCATTGCTGCTTTCGTATTTACATATTCAGTTGTTTTCTGCATGAAAAATGCCTCGAGCATGCCAATGCCATATGTGACAGTGCTATTGTTTTCGCAACTTGGAGTTGTGTAAACAATAACATTGTTGATGTAATCAATACACCTTGTTGGTCGCGTTTACTTTGATAATTTGTGCAGAATTTATGCAAACTTTTGTTATAGAAGTGATAATTCCTTATTTTGTAGTTGTGGAATGCATAATTATATAGAGGTGAAAACTTAGCCTGCCCTTTTTGAGAGTTGGCTAAGAATAAGCTCTTTTTTCTTGTTAATTTGTAGGAATGGTTTAGCAGTATCATTCTTTTTTCCTGAACCATTTACGTGCAAACATGACATGTTTTTTATTTTATGCATACCCATTTTTTTTATTGTTGTGTGGCTTGTTCTGCACTGATTGAAATTTATTACAGTATTTTCTTTCTGAATCTTTGAGTCTTGCTTTATGTCTTTTTGAGCACCCTCATTGAACTGGTGTACGGTTACATTTGCAGATATGTTGAAACGTGGAATTGGGGGTTCGTTAAAGAAACCTGAGCAGGTTCATGCCTCTAGTCTATCCTTGGAGAAGGAAACTACTAGTACTTTGTTTGTAAATAGAGCTAATTCTTGTGAAGGGTTTACAGATGCTGAAGATTTTTGTAACACCCGTCCATTGGATGACAATGATGGTGGGATTAAGCCTTCTGGTTTCGTTGAGAGCCATCAATCAGATTCTTGTAAGTCATCTATCTTGCCACTTAAAAAGTCTTGCTTCCCAAAGTCTGCAATTTTGCTACTTGATGCCATTAAGAAGAATAGATCCAGTCAGAAGTTCTTCCGAAGTAAGTTGATCCAGTTAGAAGCGAGAATTGAGGAAAACAAAAAGCTGAAGGAGCATGTTAAAATCCTTAAAGACTTCCAGGCTTCTTGCAGAAAAATAACTGGGCGAGCATTATCCCAGAAAAAGGATCCACGTGTCCAGTTAATTTCAGCAAAAGAAACGTGGGCTTCGAAGGATTCAAAGGTTAGTTGATAAATATCATTCCCTTTAGCTTTTAAAATGTTTTATTCATTTCCTTTTCCTGAGACCACTTCTAAATGATTTTTGGTAGTTGCAGCTTAAGTATCTGTATTAGCTTGTAATTTTCTTTTGTAATACACCACACCACAACACCCCCACCCCCCCCCCCCCCCCCCAAACAGCATGCTAAGACATCAATCATTTGAGCATCTGATCTATGTGTATCGTAAAGAGTTAGTACCTGGTGATATGTAGCTAGATTACACTTCTTAAGCAGACACCTAAAAACAAAGAAGGAAACTCAACAACTCAACAACTCAACCTGTTCTTGGTCCAGGTGCTGCAATCTTCTACTTGTCTTTGGTGTTTTGGAAAATCCATATGATCCAAAGATAAAGCTTTTCTCCGTTTCTCCTTCAAGCACTTCAGTGTCTCTTCATAGCCCCCAAGTCTATTCTTATTTTGTTAACCCAAAAAAAAAAAAAAAAATTGTCCACATGTACATGTGATGCTACAAAGGCATAATCTATGAATAGAAAACATCCAATCCTCTCTCTCCCCCCCGGGCCCCCTCTCCATGTGTATATGTGCTTTTAGGTCTGAACACTAAAATAGATAGACTAGAAACTTGTTGCAGTCTTCCAAGAATAACTTCGAACTTTATGGTTTCAGGAGGTCCATATTGTCATCTGCTATTGATTGAGGAATGAAAATAGAAAGCGAAACTTTTAAGGAGCTAGACACAAGGAAGGGCCGGGTGCCCTTCAAGAGCATTATGAGAGTAAGAAGAAAATATATGACAAGAGAAGGAAAACAAAAAATAAAGAAGAAATTCATGGAAAGAAACAGGAATTTACTAGCTGTGGCACTATTTTTCGGCAATTTATTCAACTGGGAATATATATCATTTAGAAATAGTTCTTAATGCTTGGAAAATTGTAGAAATAGTTCTTAATGCTCAGAAAATTGGAAATAGAGCTTTTGTTGGGGGGTAACTAGTCTGCACCCATTTTTTTAGGGTCTCCTCAGTCCTCCCCTCATTCCTCTGGTCTGTATTCATGCCTGTCTTGCATCTTGGCCTCTCATCACTCTTCCTTCCCAGCCTCAAGCTCCTAACATCTGGATTGGTGCTGCTCACACGCCTAACCAACACCTCACAGTCTAGGGCTGGCAAAATGTGTTCGAGTGTTGGGTTCGTGTCCGACCCGATTACGACCCAACACGTTTAAGCCCAACCCAAACATGACACATTTAACTAAAGGTGTCGAACCCCCAACCCGAACACGACACGGTCTATAAACGGGTAACACGACACGAACTCGTTTATATGAACAGGTCGTGTTACCTTTTTATAACCCGATCCGACACGAATGTAAACTTATTATAGATTTTAACCTTTTATAGCTGTGTGAAAATGGTAAAACACC
Source organism: Corylus avellana (assembly GCF_965113065.1). Taxonomy (NCBI): domain Eukaryota; kingdom Viridiplantae; phylum Streptophyta; class Magnoliopsida; order Fagales; family Betulaceae; genus Corylus; species Corylus avellana. The sequence continues at coordinate 6,681,258 of NC_142496.1, forward strand.
TCGTTGTTTTGTATTAAATGATTTTTCTTTCACAACTTCTCTCATCAAATCCTCCCCACCGGTGAATACCATTAGGATACATCTGTGACACCATTTCTTCTCCGGTGGAAACTAACCCCGATTGGAGCCACCCTACTAAAAGTTTAAGTAATAATAATTTCACATTTTCAATGTGAACCAAACAACAAAATAAATTTTCAAAGAAAGTATTTTAATAATATTAGTCAAGCACCAAAAAAATCATTAATTGTTCTAGAACATCTTTTTAGTTGAAAATATTTTAGTTCGAAACAGATGAAACCTTAATCATTTCAAAAGATGAAGAAAAAAAAGAAAAGAAAGAAGACTACAGCCTTGCAGAAGGGAAACGAGGCAAATCCACTCATCAAGTGAAATATATATAACTCTTTACTAAAACCCATAATTACACATAGCCTAGCAATTCTTCCTTTTTTATTTTTCCAAAATGATATAAACCCTAAATAATTACATATAATTCCACACCAAAGCTACTCGGATTGGCTTTGAAAGTTGAAAGAGAACTAGACAATAAGCCCCTCAAAAGTTGAAAGAGAACTAGACAATAAGCCCCTCAAGTACCTGTATTCCCAAGGAAAACATCTGTGCGAACTGTGGTAGACCTGAACGAAGCCTTCACCAACCTGGTGAGGGCTGAGTGCTGAGGGCGTGAGAGAGAGAGAGGGAGAGAGTCGAGAGATCGAGGGAGAGAGAGAGACTGAGAGAGAGTGATCGGAGCAGTGTGGCCATGAGGTTGTGAGCCGTGAGATGAGGCAGTGAGTTTGAGGCTTTTGGTGAGAGAGGGGTTTGAGAGCTTGGAGGGGTCCTGAGCGGCGCAAGGGAGGCAGAATTGGAGTTTTTTTTTTAGGGTTGAGTTTTTAGGTTTAGACGTTTAATGAAAAAAAAAAAAAAAAAATTACATATGGGGTCAAACGTGTCAACCTGTGAACCTGGCGGGTAGACACGACACAACACGTTTACTAAACGTGTCATAAACCCGTTTACGACCCGAACCCGTTTAAGCCAAACCCTAATCCGAATTTTACGTGTCGTGTTCGTGTCGGGTTTGCATGTCATGGGTTAAATTGTCAGCCTTACCTCACACGGCACTCAATGACCATATCGGCATCCCTCATGCCCCCCAACATTCATAGCGACATCCCTCATGCCTTCAATGAACAGATTGGTTAAAACAAATACAAAAACAACACATTATTTTCATTATCTTCTTGAACTAACCAGCCTCCCGGTAATTGACTACCGTTGGTGGTGTCAGTGAGGTTCAAAGGCCTAGCACAAACCAGTTGGTATGGTTATGATCAAGTATTTACAAGGTTTTGGAGAGAATTCCATAAGATTTCAGCTTGGTTTTTATAATTTAATTATTCTTTTTATCTATGATATTCAGTGCCTTCATTATGCTAATGTTGCTGCCTCTTTCTTTTTTCTACAGGCTAATGATAAACGGCTTTCTCCCATGTGTTATGGTCCAGCAGAGAACTCTCATGTTGCTAATTATAGAATGGCGATTACTAACTTTCCACTTTCCTTAGAAAGGAAGAAATGGTCAAAGGTAGAAACGGAAAATCTTGTAAAGGGAATAAGGCAACAATTTCAAGCAATGGTGCTTCAAATTTCAAGAGATCATACCTTGGAATGCACAGCAATCGCAAGGTGCACTCACCAGGCCTTGGGTCTCATTCTTACTACTTATATATGCACTTTGTACTTTAGTTTGTTGGGGGTTATCATCATAATACTCATAGTTTTTTTATTCTCACTTTTAAAGGATAAAAAGTACTTTCAACATTTACAGCCAAAGCTCCACATATTTTTCTTCCCGATATTTTAATTGTGCTTATCTTTTTGTTTATGTCTCATGGTAGGAGTTGGCCCCTTTAATATGAACTTGTAAGCATTGTGTGTTTATGACTCTGTGACATGCATTTTAGTTTTCTGAATTAGCAACTAGCGTTTAAGACAGCATATCCCAAGAGATCTTTGGAATACTTTGGTTTGATCATTCCAGTTTTAGCCACTTGCTGCAGATTTCGAACTTTACCATGTGAAACTCCATTTTTTTTCCCCAAAATATGTGGTATTGGATATTTGATAAAGAGTATCTCACTAGCAGAACATGTTCAATGTCCTTTTTATGATATTTTAAAGGTTAGTTTCTAATCTTGAATTATAATTGGAAGGTAATTTATGCTTAAGTTGCTTTATAAAATGTATGAAATTAACGAGGAATAGAGAAAGATTCAGAATGGCCCCTTCAAGTTAAAAAAAAAAAGATTATCTAATCTTTTACTAGGTGTTGCCAGAAGCATAAGTTTGAGAAAAAAGCAATCTATCATTATGGCTTTAGAACGGAATGAGACTGTAAAACCTGTGTTTGTCAGGCCTCACACTTTACTAAATTACTTTTTTTTTTTTTTTTTGATAAATAATTCATTTTATTGATGAGCGCAGATGGGTGCAACTTTAGTACACAGGATGTATACAAATAAAGTCCTCCTTACTTGCTAAATTATTAGCCATGTATAGTTGAGTGAATAAAGAATTGAATAAGTTACATCACTACAAAATGATGCCATACACAGATTCTGTACACTTATATAAGGTGCTCATAAAGAAGGAATGAAAGATGTAATAATAATAGTATGAGGCCACAAAGACTGTTATTGGACCTCCTTTCTCACTCATTTTTCAAGACATTGCTATGGATAACCTCAGTATTTGTCTTTCTTCATTGGATAACATTGTTTGTTAGGCATACTTTCCCTGACAAATGTCTTTTTGACAGTGGTTCAGAGAATTCTTCGGAAGATTCAAATGATTTGGATATGATCCTCGCATCAACTAAAGATCTTGAAGTTCACCCAGAAATGATTGGGGAGTTTCTGCCCAAGGTTAATTGGGAGCAATTGGCTTCCATGTATTTTGTTGGTCGCTCCGGTGCTGAATGTCAAGGAAGGTATGTACTTTCATAACAGGAAGATTATATTATATTTGAAGTGTCTATGTTGTGCTCTTAACAGTTAGATTTTCTGGTATCAACCAGTTCTTGACTATTGTTTTCATGTTTATTGATTTTCTGTGAAGAATATGTATCCAATGAGGCAAGCTTTGCAGACATCTATGACAATATGACAATCATCATCACAGACGCATATAGCATTGTTGGATTTGAAAACAAGTGCGGGGTCGTCGTAGGTCATATAGGTGGGATCCATACATGATGTGTGCTTTACTCAAATACAGTGGTGCTAAATGCGTCTGTGATGATTGTCATCACAGACGTCTGTGCCGCTCATTTCTTATGCCCTTGGAACGACAACCACCATGTAGACATGGATTGCTTTTTTTATTTTCTTTTAGCTGAACATATTTGGTTAATCTCTGCAGGTGGTTGAACTGTGAAGATCCCTTAATCAACCACAATCCTTGGACAGCTAAAGAGGACAAGAATCTTTTGTTACTTGTCCAAGAAAAAGGGATCAATAACTGGTTTGATATTGCTGCATCACTGGGGACAAACAGGACCTCATTTCAGTGCTTGGCACGTTATCAAAGGAGTTTAAATGCTTCTATGCTAAAAAGCGAGTGGACTAAGGATGAGGATGCTCAACTTCGTGCGGCTGTAGAGGTTTTTGGTGAGAACGATTGGCAGTCTGTGGCTTCTGCTTTGGAAAGACGGACCGGTAACCAGTGCTCTAACAGGTTAGTCAGCTGTCTTGAAAAAGTACTTTTTATGCTTTACTTCTCCTATTGGAGAAAATAGGAGTGGGATTCTATCCCCATTTAATTAAAAAAATAATAATTGTTTTTGTAATCCATTCCCATTTACTGATCTCATCCTTAACAGAATCAATACCCTGTGATCATATTTTCTAAACAAACCAGAGCCAATGTATCTATGAGATCCTGCTCACAATTATTTCCTGTTAGGAACAAGGAAAGGGGCATGTTTATTTCATTGTCTTCATATACTTGATTGTTATCAAGGAAACAATAGCAAATACACCTTTAGATCCCTCCTTGCCCACAACCAGCCAAAAGGTGAAGGGCCTCAATTCACGGAGTTCAACATGCAATCGATATTTCACAATCAGGGACTCAAGGAATGTGAATACGAATACTTTATTTATTTTTTTGATAGGTATTCAAAGAAGTTTTATAAAAAGCGTAGGCGCCTCTAAGCATACAGGAAGTATACAAAAATGACACAAAAGCATAAAATAATAATAATAATAATAATAAAACAAGAGAAAGCACCAGCGAAAACCCAACAATACCAAAACCCCAAACACCCCAGCCCTAGCCCTAGGCTACTAGGCATAATAAGGAATTAGAATACTACCATCATAGTTGGTGATAACATCTGTTTGAGGAGAACTGCTGGTTACTATTGAATTGTGCGTTGATCATCTTGAAATCGATTTTTTTTTTTATAAGTAATGTATTTAATTAAAAAGCGTGAGGCGCTCCTAAGTACACATATAGTATACACAAGAGGCTCCAAACGAGCAAGAAACCCAAGCCCTCAAACCCAAACCCGAAACCCACATAACAATAAAGCCCTAAACCCCTTGAGGCACTCAACTCTAGAAGGCGTGAGTCTTGCCTTTTTCCTGCATAGAGGATGCTCCCTTAGCATCATAGTTGATGGAGCATTCTAAATTTAGAAGCTCCTTTTTATCTTTTACCTTATGAGGGGTAATCTCTAAGGTGGCATTGCACACGGATCCCTAATCAAGGCCCAATCCAAACGGGTGGCAGGGGAAAAATCACCTAAAGCGTAAGGAAAATCTCCGTCTTCCCCACCCAAGAAGTCTCCATCCTCGCCACCCCATCAATCTCCGTCTTCCCCACCCAAGAAGTCTCCATCCTCCTCTTTGCTAGCCATCAACTTCGAAGGACTGACCAAATTTGTCACCGCACTAGAAGAGCTGGGTGGGGCACTGAACGACGACACTGCCTTGTTATTTGAGCCTTATTATTCCCCCAAATTTTTGCAGTAGTTCATTTCCTGTAAATCCTCTTTTCAACTTGTGTAATACAATAAGTCACTTCATCTTTTGTAGTTTATTTCTTTATCTGGAGTTACTAAAATGGTGCTTACTACTTCCCATTCAAGGTTAGTAACCTGATTGTGGGAAATATATTTTCTTTTCCCTCGTCTCACATATGTATTACGCAAATGTAATAGTGCAGTCTATTTTAGTTGATTGGGAAAAGTAAACTTATGGCTCTCTCTTCCACTCTGGTTCCTTTTCGTAAAGCAGTTTGCGCTGTTACAATTTCATATGCCATTGCAAGTTCCAAAAACATATACCTCTTTCTTTCCTTGTTTAACTCCTCATAACTTCTGCCTTTGTTAAGCTTTACGATTGTTCCCTATGTGCCCTTTCAAGGGCCTCCTCAAAACTGTCTTCCTTGATTTGAATCAATCATTTTTTTTGTTTTGTTTTTTTTCTTTAAATTACAATGTCTTATTGTAATAAAAACAGTTTGCTGTCATATGCCATTGAAAGTTCTAAAAACATGTACGTCTTTCATTCCTTGCTTAAACTCCTCAAAACTTGTGTCTTTGTTAACCTTTTATGATATTTCCCTATGTGGCCTTTGAAGCCCCTCAACTGCCTCCCTGAGTTGAATCAACCAATTCTTTTATTACCAAATTTGCCTTGTGACACATTTATCTGGTTTCTTTCTAGTAACCACTTAGTTCTTGGTTATAGGCTGCTCAGTGTGAATGAATTTATTCCATCCTGACCTTTTGTGATTTGCAGGTGGAAAAAATCACTTCACCCAACCAGGGGAAGAGTGGGGAAGTGGGTTGCAGATGAAGACAAACGCCTCAAAGTAGCTGCGATGCTTTTTGGGCCGAAAAATTGGAATAAGATTGCTCAATTTGTGCCTGGTCGAACTCAAGCGCAATGTAGAGAAAGGTACTGTGTAATAGTGTTAATTCGACCTAGATGCTATCGATTTGATAAATTTTTTAATTCTTTCTGATTCTGATAACAGGTGGGTCAATAGTTTAGATCCTTCATTGAATTGGGATGAGTGGACTGAAGAAGAGGATTCCAGGTTGAAAGCAGCTATAGCAGAACATGGACATTGCTGGACTAAAGTTGCTGCATGTGTGCCTCCACGTACAGATAATCAGTGCCGAAGGTATGAAGTTTTTGACTTTTTATGTATGGTCAAACCAGTCTCATTATGTGAAATGTTTTTCAACTACTTTTATTGCCTACATAGTTTGAACCTTCTTCCATCACATATTCTCTCTATATTATAACCAGGAGATGGAAGAAGCTGCTTCCACATGAAGTGCCCTTGCTTCAAGAGGCCAGAAGAATACAGAAAGCTGCTCTTATATCCAACTTTGTAGATCGGGAGTCAGAACGTCCTGCCCTTTGCCAGAGTGACTTTCTTCCATTGCCACTTATTTGTTCAGTATCAGAACCAGAAAATGTAAATCCTTGCAGTAAAAGGAAGGGAGGATTAAGGTATATTGTTCACACATTATTTTTCCTGTTCCTTCATTTACAATCGTTGTAAGCTTTTTAAGAGTTTTTTTTTTTTTCTTTGTATTTTGTTGGTGGATTTCTAACCTTTTTATTTTAGTGTTCTTTTTTCTATCTATAACTTTGACTTTGCTTTGCTCATTCTTGACATTTTTTTTTCTTATTGTATGCAACAATGTTCCTAGGAAGATCAGAGCCAAGGAATGTGAACAACAATCTCAAGCTTCTTCTGGTACTATAAAGAAGAAAAAGTATTCTAAACCACATTCAAGGAGAAAGAAATGTACCGAACCAGTTGCAGACAAACTGAGTCTTCCGTTGCACCCAGAAAGTTTTGAATCAGGGACAACTAATGGCGATTGTATAGAGGCTGCTATTGATAATACTTCATATATGGGGAGAAACCAGAATTCAACATGGTCTTCTGGGAAGTTGATGTTGTCAGGAATCACTAATGATGCTGAACATCCTCTTGATCACATGTCATGTCTGGATTCGACATTGTTAAGCATAACCAATGGTGAAGTGGTTGATTCATCGAATGGACATTTTTGTACAGGGAAGAGGAGAGCTAAACTACAGTCAAAACGGAAAAAATGTATGGAGTTGGCGGAAGATAGTCACAGTTTCTCGTCACATCCTGAAAGTTTGGAGTACAGGAGAACTAAAGGCGAAGATGTTGGAAGCAGCTTTGTGGATAAGGAAACTAGAGTTTTAAAGAGGCAAAAAAGAAGGAAAAGAAGTAATAAGCCATTAGTGGAAGGCCCCATTGTAACTGTTCCTTGTCAACAAGATGGCCTCGAAATCTCAACATGTGATAACATTTCTTCTAAGCAGATTTTAGGGACAGGAGATCAAAATGACATTACGCTCGCTTGCTTTCTTCGCAACAAATCAAAGAAGAGAAGGCTTGAAGTTGCCAAAAATGCAAATCAGGCTAGCTCTCCATCTACTCTGAAAATGGGTGCTGATTCAGTTCCCAATGAAGTAGATAAACTTGGTGATGGAAACCAAATCCTATCCACACAAGGTGGGGAACCTCGTACACACTGTCATGTTGAAAATCCTGATAAATTGTTGCCTGGTATACAAGATCTTGTCCAAGGGCAGAAGAATGCTGGTCTCCAAGAACCAGTGAGCATCAATCTAGATGGTGATCCTGAAGAGAGTTATGATATTACACTTGCTTGCTTTCTGCGAAAGAAATTGAAAAAGAGGTGATATCAAGTTGCCAAAATGGCTAATCAAGCTCGTTCTTCCTTTCGGTTTTAAAAGATCCAAATCACTTACTGGAATCTCAGACATGCTGTAGCATTATGAGTATATGCTGACCATCATGGCTAACTAGGCTAGATCTGGTCCAAGGGTGAATCGATGCTCAATGACATGAACCAGTTAGAGAATCTGCGAACCAGGAGGGTGATGCTAGTCTTGTTTGGCTTTTGTTGAAACAAATTGAAGAAGAGGTGGCTTCAAGCCTGCAGAAGTGGGTATTCAGATGTGCTCTCACGGAGCAAACATGTGAGTAGCCATTCGAAACGATTGATCAACTCTACAAGATTATATTGCCCAGAATTCCATTTGTCATCTTGCAATATGCAGCTAAACATTAGCGCACGTCTTTGTTACCTGAAATGAGCAATTTTGCCGAGTTACATCCGTATAGCAACATTATATACTCTGATATTCTTTTCCTGAATGAGCATCATATAGTGTATTCATCGAATCTGCTTTTTATTGGTCTCGGTTTGTTTGCCCAAACCTTTGATTTATTTACAATATAAAATACACATTTCCTATGTTATTCCCCTGGATGCTACATAAATTTTGTATTTTTGACTCTGAATATAAAATTTAAACATATAAATTACTCGACACCAAGTAAATCATTTATTTGATATAATTATACTGTTTAAAATACTTTTCGACTGTCGTGAATAATATATATATATATATATTTTTTTTCCTAATCAAATACGGGAAAAGGTTACCGGGATAATTCAGTGACCTTGAAATAGCGATTAAGAGTATCTCAAATCTATTTTGAATAATTAGATGCTTGTTTGTTCCCAACCCAGCATCTAATCTATCACATGTTCTCTTCTATTCTTAACCCTAACCAGCATTAATCATAGCAAAATTGTTGTCTCTGATAAAGTTGATTCAAAAACAAAACCCTCGGATTAATAATTGTTTGGACTGTGGAGAAGCATATGCAGATGGGAACTTCTAGACCCTCTCTGCGGAAAATAGTAGTTAGCAGAAACTATTAACATGGTCAGCTTTAAAACACCCAAAACAATGAGAAATTGCTTGTGCTTCTGGACTTCCTAAGTAGAATGCAAGTTGAATGGACTGCTGTGATTAATTTCTTGAACTTGCTTGTTGGAGGATTGCTGGCAGGCGCTCGAGTGCTTGTGTGCGGAAGATGTTGTATTCATGCCTTTTGTGGTGTCTTTAGAAAGAAAGGAATGATAGAAATTTTGAAAAATATGAGATGACTTTGGATTTGATTAAAAGCCTTTATTTTTTTAACACTTTGTATTTTTGGATAAATACTTTTGTTTCTCCGTTGGAGATTAGTTATCATGATTTTTTAGTTCTTTTTGTCACTTCTAACTAGGTGACTTCTCTTATATGCTTCATGTGTACCTGAAAGTGTCTTACGCTTTTAATGATATTTTAATAAAGAAATTTAGGCAGTAAAAATGAGATAGGTGAAGTTGAAATGAGTACACTTCTATATCGGCTTTATAACTCCTTTTTCTTTGTGATTGTTTAGTAACTGGTCATTATTTACTTGGTGATGGAAATCATGGAACCTTCAAATCATATTTGCATATTAATCTATGTCAAATTAAGCATAATTATGCTTCGAAAGAGAATAACATCACAATATCTTAATAATACAAGAATAAAGTCAAGATGTAAATAGGAAATATATACTAGTTCTTAAGACTGTTTTTCAACTTGGAGATTTATTTAGAAACGACATGTGGAGAGAGAGAGAGAGAGAAGATGAGTGTTCACATGAACTTTGTGCAACTAATAGTACATTATCATAAGCCCCATGAGTCTCGGCAATCTTGAAAGCATTTTTGAAGAAGAGTCACGGCATAATTAGCTGAACTTTTCAATTTCAAGACTTTGTCACGGCATCTTCTGCGACACTTTCTAAATTCTTCTTTTCTTGATTCCTTAGTAAGAGCTCCTGAACCACTTCTTTCTTCAAGAGTTGTGTTCTTTTGTGATTTGGAACCACTACTTCTTTGTGGAGTTTTCTTCTTTCGTGATTTAGCATCATCATGTGGAGAAAAAGAGAGAAGTCGAGTAGTAAGTGGAAAGGGATGCAAAAAGGGTTGTAGAGGGCGAGAGAAAAAGGGAAAGGGACGATCCTCTACGTGCACTAGAACTAGAAAAAGGGTCAATGAAAGCATTATCATAACTATAAGTCCTTTCATACCATTTCCATCCATAGTTTCTCTCCCATTCTTGGGAACTACAGAATGAATCCATAATGTACAAAAACATTTTGAATTTATAGATATCATAGTTTGAAATTTAGTTAGTTTTAGAAAAATGTCATGTTTTTTTTTAGAAGTTAAGCCAAGCCAAGAGTTGTTTAGGCATGGTGGCATTCGAAAGGTTTGATACCTTTCACTGACATGAATTATGGTCAAGGCCATATCTCGTGACCCTTGAGGTTTTATTCTACTCATCGGGTAATTTCTAAGCGTTTTTGCTTTTGGCAAAAGTCATGTATTTGATTTTGTGGGTGGGGATGTGACTTTTGGTGAAAAGGTATAAGTGTTAGTTTGTTTTAATTTCATATGCCTTTCTTAAGGTTGGCTTCAAAAGATGGAAATAAAAAAGGGGTATAAGATTATTTGAATAACAAATTACAACATAGAGATTTGTAAAAGACAGCATCATCAAATTTGCACATAAAATTGACATTTAGAAATTATGAATGGACATCGTGTTTCCACAAAGAAGTTTTGAAATGCAAAGCGTTTTCTATTATTAATTAATATAGAAATAGAGGCGAGAGGAGGGGCCATGCGTTTTGACTAATCTCGTTTGGGATTGCGATTATTTTCTATTGAACTCAACTCTTTTTTCTTTTTTCTTTTTTTATTGTGAATACCGAGGAGAAAAAAGTGATGAGATTATGTTTGGATGATGATTAAAAAAAATTAAAGATAGATTATAAAAAAATATAATTAAAAAACAAATTTTAAAATTTAAGAATAAAAAAATTAGGGGTAGTTTTGAATCACCCCTAGTGGTGGCCAGACAACCACTAAGGGATGGATCATTCACCCCCAGGTGTCTAGGGCTGGCCGAGCCACCACTTGGGGGTGGATTGGCTACCCCCGAAACTGATGGGGGTGGCCGATCCACCCCCAGTGAGTGGATCGGTCACTCTAGAAGCTAAGCCACCCCTGAAGCTAATGGGGGAGGCTCGGCCATCCCCAAATTCGACAGGGGTGGCTAAGTCAGCCCCGAAAACCGGTCGGAGGTTGCTTTGCTCGGCCACCCCCAGACTCTTAGGGGTAGTCTGGCCACTCCCTAAATATTTATATATTTTTTTTAATATTTTTAAAATGTTTATTTATAATTTTTATTAGTTAAGTTGAAAATTTTTCAGTTGAGTTGAATTGAGTTTAAAAAGTTGCCAAACATGAATTTAGAAAAGAATTGAGTTGAGTTGGGAAAAATATGTTTCCCAAACAAGCTTCCAGGGAGAAGGAGAAACGGAAATTAATGGGAATACTTCCGAGATTGGAGACGACTCATCTGACTAAATTGTGCATAAACATGTTGACATATATGGTGAATCTTGCACATAATCAAAGAGAGAATATTTCATTGAATAAGAAGAATAACGCCTTGTATTGGTTCTGGTTGTCCAAGTATGAAAGACCTTTCCATCAGTGTCTCCACAAATGGCAATGATCATTAAAAGTGTCTCCACAACACATCAAAATCTATCTTCTTCCACGTCTCTATTTTAGCAGGCATGTTGATTTTTGAGTTCCAAGTGTTTTTGTGCTCTCTATGAATCTTATTAGCATGAACAACCATTTGAATGTAGTTAAGGGAGACTGGCCATGCATAACCTTATTCATATGAAGCCTGGCTGTTACGATCTTTTAAGTGTCCTATATTAGTTAAATACAATCTTAATTATGTGTATATAAGTTGTTGGACACATTTTTCTTGCAAGTCGGTCTTTAAGAACGAGTTCTATCTAAGGTTTGTTATATTTGCTATAAAAATAACCAACAGTCAAGTATGTGATCACATGGGGGCTGTGACTTTGTAGTCGAGTTACCGAGAGGGGAACCCTCGATATCCACATTCCTAGGAATGTGATGTGTTGGAATCTAGATTCCAAGAATGTAACTAACGCACGTTAGAATCTGATAGGATTATTAGGAATATGAGATTAATTTCCTTGTATTTATTCCCAACCCAGCATCTATCTTCTATGCTTTACCTTAACCAACATTATCAAAGTAAAATTGTTTTGTCTTTGTTCAAGTTTATTCAGAAACAAAACCCTAGGAGGATTAATAATTGTTTGGACTATGGAGAAGCATACGCAGATAGAAACTTCATGACACTCTGTGGACAATAACATTTTGTGATACTTCGTGCATCTAAAAATAATAGTTAGCAGAAACTATTTACATGGTCAGATATAAAACACACCCAAAACCATGAGAAACGGCTTATGCTTCCGAATGTCATTTTATGCATCAAGTTGAATGGACTACTCTGATTAATTTGTGGGAAAAAAAAACTTTGGCCCCCTAAATTATCACTTATTTTGCAATTATCCTTCAAAACCTTAAAAAGCAACATCAAGGACTCGCATACTATCATCGCGTGTCAAATTTCTTGAACTTGTTGCATATCTCCATGATTAGTCCTATATTATTTTAACCTGAGCAACCAGGTGAACGTTTCCTAGGAAGAAATTGAGTCCAATGGTTCATCTTGAACAATTTTGGCTCTTCACACCTTATGTGATGCCCAAGATTTCAAAACTCGAAAAGAAATACAACCATTTGATAAAAAAAAAATGTTTGCATTAATCATTTTCATAATGCAACTGTTAATTGCAATGGTTTTAAAACATTTTTATTTGAAAAGCAACCAAAAATCCAACTTTTAGCTTCTGGCCGAACGTTTGATGGGGGACCACTGAACGTTCGACCTTAAACCCTAGCACAAGCGTTCAATGTTGAACAACACTGAACGTTCAACTTGTAACCCTAGAACAGTTGGGTAATAGTACACCGAACATTTAAGCATAATATCGAACGTTCGATGAAGTCTGGAAAGTAATTTTAACGTATTATCTCCTTTTTCCAGCATGCTACACGCCCCTCCCCCTATAAATACGACCCATTCCTCAGCCCTTCAGCCTTCATTCCTCTCTCCCACACCCCCATCAACCCTAAACCTATAAAGAGAGATTCTACAGAGGAGATTTTGAGGTTTTTTTTTTTTTTTTTAATCAAATAAGGGAAAAGGATTATGGGGAAGATTCTCCTCACTCTTAATCCAAAAGAAAGAGAGAGCGGGAGATCCTATGAAAATGAAAATGGGTGTGCAACCCAAACAACAACCCCGAGCCAACCAGAAAACAGCGCCACTATAAGAGAACTAGAAAACCGTTGGGAATGGATCAAATGAATGATCCTACCCATGAAGAGAACAAGGGCGGCCACAAATTAAGGGCTACTAACAAAGGCAATAGAAGAATCACCAAAAGAAAACCTTCTGGTATTCTTGCAAAGAGAACCACCATAGAATTGGCACGAAGAAAGGTTAGGTCAACAGCGCTGATAAGCACTCAAACCCCAACAAACAAAATTGGTGAACAAACACCGAAAGGCAGAAGTACAACCAAAAAATAAAACAGCAAACACAAATACAACAAGAAAGGAAAAAACAGATAAACACCTCTACAACAACTAAACCAGCAAATGGGGTGACAAGGCATGGGCGTGCAACCCGGGGGCCGATGAAGACGTGGAGCCTGGAGGCGAGGAGCAGAATAGCTAATGGAGATCATGGCGAGGCGCGACAAAGGCACACAACAGAAAAACAATAGATAAGTAGGAAAAGTTCTCCAAGCCCATAAATCAGCAGTTGCGGGAGTGGGGGAACATGAGGCGGCAAAGGGGTGAGGGGAGGCCAGAGAATACGGTTGAGCAGCACCATGGAGGGTGGATCTGCTAAGGTAAGACAGATTTTGCTTCAAAGGAGCCAAATCTAAGGCCCAAAGCAGATCCAACCGAAGAAGACAGCGCGGCGACATAGAAGAAGCGGCGAGGAGGCCGAGGGGAGGCTTAGGTGGCAATTTATTGGGGAGAAAGAATAATTCGCACAAGGCAATGGATAAGGCCTCAAATGAGGCAAAAGGAGCTAGAAGAAAATCTAGCTGGTAGGAACCCGAAGGTAGAGCCATAAGAGAAGAAGGAAAAGGAAAAGGTTTAGTGGGGGGAGGAGGGAAGAAAAGAGATGAAACCCTAATACTATAAGGAGATTTTGAGGTTGCATTGTCATCTTCAAGGTAAACCCTTCTGTACTAAGTTTGTTTGTTTTTTTTTTTTTTTTTTCACACTTCTAACAGTGTTTTAGAGTGCCATAACTTTGTGCTAATATTCTCCTTGAAAAGCAAAAAAGGTTTTTAAGTGTTTTAAAATTCCTCTTGTTTTCCTAAGTTTTCATGTTGTTGTGGTTTATTATGTCTTTATGAGCATATGCCAAAGGTGAGAATTGTTACTTGATGGTTTGGACATAGGAGCCTTGCATGAATTCTAGTCTTTTGACCGAACGTTCTCTACACTCTAATTAAGTGTTTGACCTCGAGTTTGAACGTTAGACCGTGAGCGTGAATGTTCGAATAGTGTCCATAACGAATAAATTAGGGTTTTGTGACCTTTTATCTATTTGCCTCTCAATTAGGACAGTTTTTGCAATAGGTTCTTTAGTACTGCGTGTAACGCTAGACTGTGTTTCATATAGCAAGAACTCGAGATGTCTAAGGATTTGAGCGAGCATACGAGGTACGACTGCTTTTTATAAAAGTAAGCGCTATATGTCAGCTGACTTAGCACACATATGTTACGTGCCTGTTTAATTTTCATGAAATTTGGTAAATGCTTAAATAATTGATTAAGGAGATACATTGTATGACATGGTACATCAGTACAGGTATAATGGCAATGGTCTTACTATATGAGCTAAACTTTATATTCCAATATGTGTGTTTATATGGGTTTTGGATGTAATGGTTGTCCGTGACCGGTGCAACTATGTTTAATTGGTAGTCACTACATAACGTACATTATTAGTAGTGTAGGTCACCTAAGATTGGAATCAGTCGGGTTGCTAATGTTATAGACAGTATCATGCAATATCAGAGGCACCAGTATTGTATTATAGGTCACTCAAGACATCGTCAATTCTGCTAAGAAGATGTAATATCTCAACTCGAGTAGACTATACAAGATAGCTATAATGTGAATAACACATTATCTTGCAGTATGAAAAAGATTGGTGATTGTCACTGAAATTATGCCATACCATTTCAAAACCAAAATTGCATTTTTGAGGTATAATAGCAAAGGTAACACCCACTATATTAGCAAAAACTCACATTTGTACTCTAATATAGATAAGCTCATTTCATACTCAACTATGAGGCCAAGGCGAAGGTGCCAGGCAAATATTTCTTAGTACCAAGTCTTGACTATAATAATTTTTTTGTTAGAAGCTCCATGCATATGATTGATAATACTTGTGTACCATGTGGTTTTAGAAATCTCAGATCTTATATTTTCACCTTCTGCATTATGGGCAATCCCCCTAGACTGGTTTCTTAAAGATAAGGGCACGTAGATTTTCTCACCTCTAGGAGGAAATTCACATTCCCAAAAAAATAGAGCGAGAAGGGACTCTGTCTTCCTGGGAAAGATGAACTAGAGGAAAAAACAGTAATGCTTTTAAGTAAACCCAATCAATCATTTAAAAAAAAAAAACAAAAAACAAAAGGTAGGAAATCTAACATTTGTAGCACTCAAAATTCAGGCTTTTTTAGGTGATTGTGTGCTCGCAAGGACTATTACGGAATGAATAAAGTGCTCCAACAAAGCCATTTTCAGCATCTTAAGCATCCATCTTCCCCTAATTCTCCTTTAATATCCACCAAAAATTCATTGCTCACGTAAAATTTACACAAAAAGCTGAAACATCTGTTCATTTATCTTCAAACTTCGCATGAAACGATTACTCAAATTTGAAACACAATCAGCAGTAACTGTACAGCTCATTGAACAAATACAAATCCCGTAATCCGCAAGGCTGAAAACAGGCTGCAGCTTCTAATCTAAGAAGCTAATTTGGACTGCTAGAAACAATCACTTATTGCCTAGCAATATTACTCATCACCAAAAGGTCCAAAACCATCACAAAACTTTCCACCTGACAAAATCAGCTATAACAAGAGTGGCCCAATATTACTTGGTGCACCCTAAAAAAGGGTAGGTCTGACAAATTCATCAAAAAAATACACACGTTATCCCTCTTATTAATAGTACTAATGAATTCAAGAGTGGCCCAACAAATGAATTCAAGCATCAAAAGGGTCTTGATCATAGATACCAGTCTAGCAACAAAAACAAACCAAGGCAAGAGGGCAAACCAACTTCATATCCATGCTTGGAAAAAGAAACAATGTAATATCTAGTTATAAAAACAAAACCAAAACATCGTTGGCCTCAAAGCCATGTTCAACATAAATATAACCAGTAGCTCGACATTTGCAAGAAATTCCTAAAATTTTAGAACAGCTACAATTAAGAAGAGTAACTGGTTTGTTCTCAAAACAGAAAAGCATGTGAAATTCCTCAAACTCTACTAGTAACGCCCAATCCCCCACACTCTGACGACACCGTCGGTATAACCACTGAACAATGTGCTTCCATCAGCACTCCAGTTCAAGCTAGTGCAGTAGATAACCTGCAAATAATTGTAGAAAATAATATAAATTCAATAGTAAAAAAATTAAAACATTAACTCTCCTAAATCGAATAACACAAAGCAACTTCCATTATTTAATTCCAAAAACAGAACGATAAACAGACATGTAAGAAAATAATGTGCCACTAAAAGACCTAAATCTTATGCAAGTAAAGAAAAAGTAACATGTGGCTGAAAGACCAATATACAAAAATCAAGTTATCACCTATCATATTACTTCTAAGATACCAAAATCACAGGTAAATGCAAAACAGAATCAAGACATCTTTAGAACAGAAGTAATAGATATAGAAGCTCAAAAAATTACATTTTGGGATAACATAGTAACACAAACAATAACTACATCAAATTATTCTACACCAGCAGTATCAGTATTGAGACAACGTTTTCCTAGTGAATGTTTACACGATAAATTAAACTAACATGCTATATACAAAGCTCTAAAGATTATATTAAAGTACATCTATAAACAAAAACACGTATCGATTTAAATATCTTCAAATAACAAGTCTAAGCAAAGGACTACAAAAATAAAAAATGAAAATACATGTACAGAATTATACAAACTATTATGATTTATTAACTAAACAGGATTGGATGTTTGATAACCATCGTGTCCATTTGAATTAAAACAGCAACCCTACCATTAAACCACTCAGCTAACAGCAAAACCCAATCCGCATAAAATATATATCATATCTAACCCCATATGAAATTTATACGAAACAATGATCAGAACACATGAACATCAATAAGAGATACAATTATACAAATACATATGAGAACACACCCAATCAGAAACCATGGTCAACATATAAACTGAACCCAATAAGCAAAACAAACCCAAATAAAATCAAATAAAAAATCAGGAATTGAATATACCTTCTTCTTAGTACTACTTGTAGTGGTGTCATCAGCCTTCTCAGCCTCAGTCTTGAGATCCACCTTGAGATCCTCCACAATGCTCTTGCTCTCCAAATCCCAGATCTTGATGCTCTGCTCTGTGGCAGCGCACAGCCAGTACCTGTTGGGACTGAAGCAGAGCGCGTGGATGATGGCCCCAGCGTCGAGCGAGTAGAGCTTCTTCCCCTCTGCCAAATCCCAGAGCAGAATCACGCCATCCTTGCCTCCGCTCGCGCACAGCGAACCGTCGGGTGAGACCGCCACCGTGCTAACGTAGCCATTGTGCCCGGCCAGTGTGTTTCTGATCTTGCAGTTGGTCAAGTTCCACACCTTAACGGTCCGGTCCCAGGAGGCGGAGACGATGGTGGGCTGGAGCGTGTTGGGGCTGAAGCGCACGCAAGAGACCCAGTCGTTGTGCCCGTCCTGCTCCTGGATGGTGTACTTGCACTCTCCAAGGGTATTCCAAAGCTTAATCGTGCGGTCGCGGGAGGCGGACACGATCTGACGGTTGTCGATGGAGAAGGCCACGGAGAGCACGTCCTTGGTGTGACCCACAAAGCGGCGGGCGGAGACACCGGCCTGGAGATCCCAGAGGCGGAGCTCACCGTCCCAGGAGCCGGAGAGAGCGAACTGGCCGTCGGATGATAGGACGACGTCCTGGACGAAGTGAGAGTGACCTGTTAGCCTACGGCGCGGCACACCGTAGGCCTTCTCCTCCTTGGTAAGATGCCAGAGAATGATGGACTTGTCACGGGACGCGGTGACAATCATGTCAGAGTTGTCGATGGGGGTGGCGATGGCCGTCACCATGTCGGTGTGGGCTCTCATGGTGCCGCGTGGTACCAGTCCTTCAGATGCCATGGTTGCGCCTCTTCTTCTTCTTCTTCTCTTCTCTCTAAGGGTTTTTGGGGCGCGAGAGTGGAGTGGAGAGGCAAAAGGAGGCGAAATGGGGCTATTTATCTCTCTTTTTGCACTGCGCTAGGGTTTTCGACTTTTCGTTAACCCAACCCTAGGAGTGTGTTTGTGTGCAGGTACAATCTCGTTCTGGATTGGAAGTAACCTGTCCACAGTTTTTTTTTTTTTTTTTTTTCCAACTCATTTTCTGTTGGGATAGTTTTTGTATTGGTAAAAAAAAAAACAAAGGGAAGTGAAAGTACTTGCTTGTGTTGAAAATTTTCGTGATACTAAAAGATTAGTTTTAAACAAAACCATGGCTGTCAATTTGTCTGACAATCCGTCTAGTTCCAATAGACCTAATATTTAAATAATAAAAAGTAAAATTTTTAATTTTTTTTTAAAAAAACACTTCTCAATTTATTTATTATTATTATTTTTTTGATAAAAACTTTACCAAACTTTCTTTTATAGATTCCACATATAACACTTTTTCAAAATGTGACCCCATTAAAACATGTCTCAATTTTAAAGTTTTCAAAACCCAAAATTTAAACGAGTAATTATATAATGAGAATTAGAGTCCTCATGGAGTCTTACTAAATATGATGTAACTTTTAAAATCACTATTGAATTTGAGATAATTATTCTTAAATTTAGATTTATTTGTGATTTTAATAGTCATATCACATTTGAGAAGATTAAGGAGACCTATATCATTACTCAATTCAAACACTTATCAAAATTTACCAAATCAACCCACGTGAGTAACAAATTGTTGCTCAAAATAGTTATGATAATTGAAGAGGTTATGTTTTAAGGGAAAATTAAACTTTACCCTATAAAGTTTGGGGCGATTTTCAATTCGACCTCCAATGTTTCAATTTTTATTCCGTCAGCCAAAACGTCTTTGACTTACGGAACAGTGATCAATATTGGCTTTTTTTCCCCAAAATGCCCCCCATCCCTTTTTTTGCCAACAACTCGTCAATGGCTCCAAACATCACCATCTCCACCTCATTTCTTGCTTCCCCAATGCTCATGTTCCTCGGGACTTCCAGCAGAGATTTCGAGGCATATGTCTTTTGGCCATACCCTGACCTCTCTAGGATCTTCTTCTGAAATGCCAAACTTTCTTCAGAGAAACTCCCAATGAGCTCTGATCTTTCATGAACGTTTCTCTGGTGCAGGTTAGAGTCAGGTCAGGCTTGTAACATGAAAAATCCAACAAGTAAACTTTTCTTGGATGACCCATCAAGTAAATGGTTGCAGGGATTAGTACTGTAATCAGCATGGTGCATAGAATATTCAGTAATGGGAGATTCATGAGCTTGAGGTGGCAGAAGAAATGAACAAAATCTTCTGTAGAAAGATGAGCGAAAAGCATGGTGAGGAGCAGAATCAAGAAATACATGGCATTGGATATTAAGTAGTGATAACCAAGCTTCAAGAACTTGAGTTTAATTGAATTTTGATCTTTTTCGAGGTCAGCCATTGTTGAATGTGAACTGAAGAACTGAAACCAAGAGTGTAGTGACCCAAATAATTAACTAAGTTTAGGTAGCTTAGTTAGAGGGTTAATTTGGACTTTGGGTTACTAGGAATAGCTAGAATGATGTTTTTAGAATTTCAGACTTTCTGATCGGACGTACACCCGGGGACCACCATACGTACGCTCTTGTTTTTAGTAAGGATGTATGCAGGGGGACCACCGTATGTACGCCTGCAAAATAGTACACGGACGTATGCAGAGGGACCACCGTACGTACTTTGCTTTTTGGTTGACCTCTGGATAATACTCATACGTACGATGCAGCTTTTGGACCGCTGACCATACGTACGCTGCTTTTCTCACCTATAAATACCCATCCCCCCACCAACCCTTGAACCCATTCTCGCCCACAAGCTCTCTAAAACCCTTGTGTGAGTGTTTTGTGAGGATTTTGTGAGTTCTTGGAGAAGGAGAGGTGATTCTTGGAGATTTCGCTTCAAGAAGGTAATCTTCTAAGCCTAGTTTGTTCCTTAGTCGTTATGTTGTTTTAAGTGTTTTTCATAGTTAGCTTAGTTGGTAGTTTGTAACTTCTAGTTATGTTGTTGCCCTTAATCTTGATTTAAGCATGGGTTAGCGCTTAATTCTTGTTGGGCATATTTCCTTTTGTATGGAGATGTTTTGAGATAGGAGGTCATAGGAATCCTTTTGATAGCTTTAGAACCAGTTTGGGAGGATAGGAGGATGGTTGAACCAAATGAGGTTCTACCTGAACCTTCAGGGTGGACATATGGCCACGTGACCGGACGTACGAGCCTTTTGGATGGACATACGACCATGGACCTGGACGTACGGTCAGAAGTGTTCCAAGGAACGCCACTTTGGCCAGTCCTCCGATAACCTCTATTTTTATGTTCTAGGTTCATTTTAGTTAGAAATGATAGGCATTTTCTCAGTACTTCGAGGTTATGGAGCCTCAATGGGATGTTATGGAGGAGCCTTACGACCCGGGTGAATACAAACTCACATGGATGCATGTTGTTACTTTCCCGCATTGCACGTCTATTTTATATATATCAAACATGCATATTTTGCAACTCTCATGAAAATACATTTTGGAACTACTATGAACTCTCTTTTGTGAAAACATATGCTAATTAATAAGATAATAATGAGACTTGTAAAAGCATGCATAAGATTAATTGCATTGTATGATATGGTGCACTGGTACGTGCGTGATAACGGCCATGAGCTTATTATACAGGTTAACTTTTGTGGTTAAATGTGTGTTTGTGTGTATGTATGAGCTTTGGATCCAATGGTTTTCGTGGCCGGCGCAGTCATTCCCTAATGGTTGGTTTCTACAAGACGTATATCATTAGTAGTGTGGGCTACCCGAGGTTGAATTCGGTCGTTCCACTAATGTTATGGATGGTAGTGTACAATGGTCGGGGCACCGACATTGTATTACATGTCTCTCGGGACAGCGTCAACCCTGCTAAGAACGGGCAATATCTCCGGTAGACCATATTGTTGAACTATGACATGATTCTCATATTACAGCATATATTATATTTAGGAAAAATTACAGTTTACCCCCCAAAGTTGACAACGTTTTTCAATTCAAACATCAAAGTTTCAATTTTTGCAATCCACCCCCACGAAGTTCCAATTTTTTTCAATTCGACCAATATTATCCCAAAATTCCCATATTACCCATGATTTTTTTTTTTAATTTTTTATGAAAAAAAAAAAACAAATTAAAACAAAATTTGGGGGTGCAAAAATGGCCAGATAGCCACCCCAAATTTTTTTTAAAATTTTTTATAAAATAAATAAATAAATAAAAATGAGGGGCAATATGGGAAGTTTTGGATACAATTCGTCAAATTGCAAAAATTTGGAACTTTGGGGGGTGGATTGCAAAAATTGAAACTTTGGTGTTTGAATTGAAAAACGCTGTCAACTTTGGGGGGTAAACTGTAATTTTTCCTTATATTTATATTGCATACATGATAAACTGTCAGCTCATAATGTTGCATGTGCTTTATAAACAACTAAGTTCACCATTTAATGATGGGTACGTCATGTGCATTGAAGATCAAGAGAGCTACAAGCTTGCTTCAAGTAATATTTGTTAGGGAAAATTTCACAAAGGCTTCTAAAACTTTCACTCATTTTAAGAAGATCCCCAAAGTTCAAAAAATTCTCAATTTCACTTCTCGAACTTTTAATTTGATGCAATCTACCCCCTCCGTTAGTTTCATGCGTTAACCCTTAACGGAGGCTATGAAAAATACCATAATAGCCTCAACTTTTCATTTTAAAAAACTTTTAATTTGAAATTAAGAGTAAATTTGGATTTTGGAGAAAATACACTTTATCCTCCTGATGTTTCACCTTGTTTGCAATTTGGCCTCCAATGTTTACAAATTGACAATGTACCCTTACAAAGTATTAAAAATTTGCAATGTGACCCATCTGTTAACAATTTTCGTCTAAGTTAACCGAAACCTTCACACATGCGGCTTACGGGCATTTTTTATCTCTGATTTCCAAAATTGCCCCATATATTTTTGATGGAATTCCAAAAATGCCCATAATTAAAAATAAAATAAAATAAAATCTGGCCGGATTGCGGGTGGCAAGCCACCCCCACGGCCCATGGGGGTGGTTCGGCCACCCTCAAGGGGGCAAATAGGGGTGGCCGAAACCACCCCCAAACCCTTTGGGAGTGACCAAGCCCCAAATGGGGGTGGCTAATTTGGCCACCCCCAATTCTTTTTTTTTTTTTAAATACATGGGCAATTCTCTAACGAAAATTGTTGACGGATGGATTACATTGCAAAATGCTTATACTTTATTGGGGTATATTGCTAATTTTTAAACATTTGAGGCCAAATTGCAAATGTGGTGAAACATTAGGGGGTAAAGTGCATTTTTCCTTTGAAATTTTATAAAAGTTTCAGGGGTATAAAGGTTATTACATGCCTTTTAAAGTATGTTTAATACCAAACCCTAACGGAGGGGGGTAGATTGCATTAAATTAGAAGTTCAAATGGTGAAATTTAGAGTTTTTAAATTTTTTGAGGTTTTTTCAAAACACGTGAAAGTTTATAGGGCCTTTGTAAAGCTTTCCCTATTTGTTAATTTCAATTTTGTTCATTGTTCCATTTATTTGATTGAATTAATTGTTACTAATTCTTTAAAGATTTCATTGTGATATAAATTATGTCTAATTCCACCACATTTGAAGCGGATTAACGCTTGAGGGATGTACTTTGTCGAGTGATGTTTTGCTGAAAGTATTTGGTACTTTTTTGCATTTTATTTTATTTTTAGGGGTAATTACATTTTCCCCCCATTAACTACAATGCATTGTCACTTTGCCCCCATAAACTGACAACCCTACTGTCCGACCCTATCAAATTACCATTTTGTGTCCAAAACTCTCATTCTGTCAGTCAAAGGCGTTAACTCAAATGGTCAACCCGTCACGTGCGCCCCACATGCCATCTTAAAATTTTCTATCGCACATTTTCCCCCATCAATGACAATGCATTGTCACTTTGCCCCCATCAACTGCAATGCATTGTCATTTCAAGATGGCATGTGGGGCGCACGTGACGAGTTGACCGTCTGAGTTAACACTTTTGACTAACAGAAGGAGGGTTGTGGGTACAAAATGGTAATTTGATAGGGTCGGACAGTAAGGTTGTCAGTTCATGGGGCAAAGTGACAATGCGTTGTAGTTGATGGGGGAAAAATATAATTAGCTCTTATTTTTACTTGATATTTACTTGTTTGTGGTCTTTTACTCTTTTTTATTGATCACTATGTTTGTGTCTTGATTTGTTTGGTTATTAAATGAAGCAAATATAAGGAATTGAAGGTAATCCCATGTTAGAGGCTCATGGAAATTTGGAATGGTTGTTGGTGTTAAAGCATATCAAGGAGTTCAAGAATAATAGTCACAGTATAACACTATTACTGACTTACAGTTGAAGAATATCACTGAGTCATACTTAAAGACTATCACTGAGTTACAGGTGAATAGTTAAAGATTATTACATAGCTAATCTAGTTAGAGTAAAAGTTTATTTGTATTCAATATGATTCTCCTATAAATAGGAGTATGTTATATTGTAAATATTACTTAGAGAAATAAGAGCTTAATGCAACCTTAGGGCTTGATTTTGTGGATGTAGGTCATGGACCGAACCACATATATCTCTATGTCACTATCTTATTATTTCTGCTTTATTATTTCCGCATTATGAAATCTTGTAGTTAGCTACTTGGCTTTTGATTTACTTGTTTTGCTTTTACTTTGCTAATTATTGTTTTGAGACTACTTGTGTTGTTTAAGTTTTATAAGTATTTAAGAGATCTTTGATATTTGTTTGACAATATTATTGGTGTTGGACTTGTTGGTGGAGTAATTTATTCGTGTTGATGGAGTATATATATGATGCAAAAACTTACCAAAATTGTTTTTAAATTATTGAGTAATTTATTTGATGTTGGTGCAGTAATTTGTGCTTGCTACAAGATTGTTGATTTTGCTGTATATTGTTGGGTTCGATTTGGAAACATATATATTCACTGCAAACTAGTCTCTATTATTTATTTTAGATAAATTTGAAATATGATGTATGTTCTTTATACATGGCATGTTTAATGGTTTAGATGGCCTAGGAATATTACCTTAAAACCTATTATAGGTTACACCATTGCAGTATGATGTATGTTCATTATTTAATAAGTTTTTACGTCATTAAAAAAAATTGAGACTAAGAGGTTTTAGCCTCAATGGACCTAAACGTAGCAAATGTGGTGGGCTAATCTATTGTCAAATTTAAATAAATAAAATGTCCAATAAAAATAGTCTTGGCCTATTGAGGCATAAAAAAGAACCAATTTTGAGCTCATTTTGCCCATAAAAATAATCTTGGCCCAATATAAAAAGCCCACAATTAACCAACTACGTATTTAATTGAGAAAGTCTAAATTTGGTGTTGTTTGTATGAACAACTTTGGTGGTTTGATAGGCAAAAATGCACGTACCATCATCAATTTAATCAATACCAAGCCCTGATCACATCAACATGTAATGATCTTTCTTGATCATATGAAGTAGAGACTTTGAGTTCATATGTTGGTACGAAAGTATAGAGATGCAATGCACTAAACGGGCCATGTAAGTCGTCATTCATTATTAAGACTATTATAAGAATGATATACACTCACAAACTATTAATAACACTTACTCTAAATCTTGAAAAGATTTTAAACTCAGATGTAAAGTGTAAGTCACTTTGATGCATTTAGAAGTGAAACCTTTACTGTGGTCAAAATCTCGATGTGTTGGGTGATTGCATGAAGTATTGTGGGAACACCATTTTTTAAGATGGAATCCAAGATAAGGTTTTATGATAGGAGCACACGATGATTGGAATAAAATGGATTGATAATAAACTCCAATTAGGGTTGGAGATAGTCTATAAGACAAGTTTACTAATTACATTTCTCAATGCCTCTTCCTCTCGTCTAACCTTCTTTAATACTACTCTTGGCTACTAAATGATAACTATGCTTACTCATACGGCAACTATTACGAAGTTAGTGATAAAAATAGATAAATAGAGGTCTCTAGTGAAGATTAAAACACACAACATAAAACCGAGAAGGAAATACTAAAGTCTTTCAATTATTAACGCTTGATAACACATTATTCTTAGAGTTTAAGCTTTTGTTTTTCTCAAGAAATTGAGAAGTGCTTTTTGAGAGCCCATTATCTTGGTCATTTTTAGTCAAAAGGTTCTTCACCCTTCAGCCCAATTGTGTTTTTTATTACCATGGAAGGAGAAGAAAATTAAAATTGCCCAATAAGTTAAGGAGTGGCTGAATATCCATGTATGTGCACTATTTTTGTGTTTTACTTTTGTTTATACGTGTTCTAACTTAATTCTCTTGAACTATAAGATCATATGATTATTTTCTGTTGTGCAATGTTTTTATGTACATTATCACTACAAACTCATCTTCTGGTGTGAGGTTTGACATTTGAACCCCGTTACCAATATTGACTAAGAGAGTTCAAAGAAGTCGCACTTTTGTTTCCATGTTGGGGAATTGGAGGCGTGACACCCCTTTGATGAAAGTATGCAGTTGCTACTCATGCAAAAACTTAACTTGAAATGCTCAAATTATCTTTGCCTCAAAACAAAACTAAAAACAATAAGAAGATAAAGGTGATAGACGAATAATTTAAATATTTTAAATAAAAAAATTCTCCCATATGAATAATATTCAAACCATTTAATCAACTTAAATTCAAATTTAACAGACTATGTAAATTGCAATTAAATACTATTTTGAAGGAACTAAGTGTCACAAATGATAATTTAGTCTTTTTGCGAAAAAAAAAAAGAAAAAAAAAGTGTCAGTTTTAGTTGATTAAGTATCATTTTCTGAAGAAAAAAAAAAAGAAACAAAAAACTAATAATGAACCTTCTATTGCCATCCTAAGAATGTATATATATAATTTAAAGCGTTCTACTACAACATAAGAGAAAATTTATTCATATATATTGTGGAACAATATCTTCTTCATAAGTGTGTGCATTCTTATCCGTGAAAAGAAAGCTAGAGAAATAGTTAGGTACCTTTTACCAGACATAGAGCTTAATGATCTTCAATACAAACATTTAATCATTCTTAACAAGCTTATCATAGCAATCTAGTAAACATGGAATTACATAAAAGCCACGATATTTTGACTTCTTAATATAAAAGGTTACGCACACTTTCTTAATAGCTACAAGTTTGCTATGAGTATCTTTAAAGTGAGTTGAGTTTATAAAAAGGCAGTCAAAAAGGTATTGAGCAATACACATGTGCATAGGATCTTTTCCTTCACATTTTTCAAGTGTGCTTTCAATGCAGAGATGTATATAAGCCTTCATCTCACGATCAACTTCAAAGCGATGACGGCTAGTTGGTAGTGGAGTGAAAGCAAAAGAGAAAGAGGTAGGATCATTAGTATGCACTTTGAGTATCATGAGAATAATCAATTCCATCATCACCAACATAAGTTTTATCAGACCTTTACTGAACATCATATTTGTCACACTTTAGAAACTCTTAGTAAGACATCAATACATAATTTATTTATTGAGATTAAATCCTTGAAACATTATAACAACTAAATAGGTTGAGACCCTTGAGGAAAAAAAAAAAAAAAACTCCTTATTCAAAAATGGAGGTTATTTTTTATAAGAATTGTGGTTCTTTGAAATATGAAAATATTCTAGTAAAATAACTCTGGGTTCAAGTAATGTCTTTGGCTAGGATGATAAGGTTTTACAAGAGTTTTTTATACAATTAATATGTAACTCTTGGTAAAAGTCAACTATATTAAAAAAATTACGTAAAATAACATGTGAAGAGGTATTATTGTTTCTTTATTTTTTTGACATTGTGAAGAGGTATTATCATCCAAGCTGAGAAATTAAAAAATTAAAAATTAAAATAAGAGGTGTCATCCAATATTCACAACACATTAGGTCAAAGATTCCAGTTAAAAAGCATTTTGAAAGAAATGGTTGGTTTAAAAGAAGTGGCAATTATGTAATATTGGAATGCGTAGAGTAATCATACTATTCATTTATGCAAAGCAATTATAAATAGTGAATATTACAAATTGTAGTGACTTGTAAAAATGTCGCATCTATAATAAATGAGAACTAATAAAACAACAAACAAATTAATAATTACAATTATGAAGAGACATTTGGAAGGGATGAATGCCACTTGGTAGTGGAGTGGGAGTAGAAGAGAGAGTGGTAGGACTTCGAGTATCATGAGGATAATCAACTCCATCATCACCAACATAAGTTTATCATACTTTTGTCCACAAGGAGTAGCTCAATCGGCTAGGGACCACACCTCATAAAGTGAAAGTTACTAGTTCGAATCTCATTCCCTTCTTTTCCTTCCTCTTGTGCAAATATGTAAAAAAAAAAAAAATCCACTTTACCCCCTGAAGTTTTAGGAGTTTTTCAATTTGAACCCCAAAGTTTAAAATTTGGCAATGTATCTCCCTAATGTTTCAAAGATTTTCAATTTAAACCTTCCGTTACTAATTTCCGTCAAATTGGATGAAAATCTATGAAATTACGTAATTACCCTCAGGCTTTTTTATTTTTATTTTTTTAATTTTCGTCCAATTTAACGGAAATTAGTAACGGAAGGTTTAAATTGAAAATTTTTGAAACATTAGGGGAGTATATTGCCAATTTTTAAACTTTGGGGTTCAAATTGAAAAACCCCTAAAACTTCAGGGGGTAAAGTGAATTTTTCCAAAAAAAAAAAAAAAAAGAATTAAGGAGAAAATGCACTTTAGCCCCCCTGAAGTTTAAGGTCTTTTTCAATTTGAACTCTAATGTTTAAAAATTTGTAATGTACCCCACTAATATTTCAAAAATTTGCAATTAACACCCTCCATTACTAATTGCCGTCTAAGTAGACGGAAAAGACATCACGTGCATCTGACGTGAGATTTTTATGCTGAGCCCCATTTTGCACCCAACCCACTGTGTGAAATTACCACAGTGCCCCTCATTAAACCCAACGCTTGTTTTTATGTTTTTCTCGTCAATTCTATTGTTTTTCAAACCCACCCACACGAAAGCACTCTCGTTCTCCTTTTGCAGAACTTGTCTCATCCATGACCTTTTTCGTGAGATAATCATTTGGAAGTCAAGAGACCAAAATTTTGTAACCATAGCTCGAGGACAGAACACGATGTGGTCGGAAAAAGTTTGTCACTTGTTGATACATAAAACCACGCAGGATGTGCGAGAAACCAAGAGCACCTCTCGGCTTCGTTCTTTGCTCATGTTTCGAAGGGTAGAATCATCACTGTCTGAGTCTTCAAACTCCCTTTTGCTTCTTCTTGATTTTAGGTTACTTAATTTGTTAGATTTGCAAGGTGCACCTCTAGAGATATTTCCAAATGAGATCACCAAGCTGTTCCATTTGAAATATCTAAGCTTGAGAGGGACGAAGATAGAAATTATTCTAAGCTCAATTGGGAATCTGTAGAACCTGGAGACGTTTGATCTTAAACACACATGGGTGACTGCATTGCCTGCTGAGATCTCGTGGCTTCAGAAACTTCGTCACTTATTGGTGTATCGGTATGAGATTCACTCCTATGCACACTTCAATTCCAAATATGGTTTGACATGGTGCCACAAATCGAACATCTCTGATTCTTACAAAAGCTCGACGTCATTGAGGGCGATGATCTAGGTGGCGATGATATAATGAAAGAGCTTGGAAGGCTGAATCAACTGCGGAGGCTTGTTATTGTAAAGCTCAGAAGAGAAAATGGGGCTTCTCTGTTCTCCTCCATTAACATGCTAACAAACCTTTGCGCTTTGTCGATAGCATCAATGGAAGAGAACGAGATCATCGAGCTTGAAAGCCTATCTTTCCCTCCTCCATTTCTGTAGCGGCTTGACAGAATGTTTAGAGAAGTTACCACACTGGATATCTTCTCTCCATAGTTTGGCAAATGTATCTTTGAAGTGGAGTCAATTGAGGGTGATTTGCTTAAGTCACTCCAAGGTCTGCCAAATCTTGTACATCTTGAATTTCTGCAGGTTTATGAGGGAGAGATATTGCAGTTTAAGGCTAGAGGATTTCAGAGGCTGAAGGTTTTAGGCCTTGATAAGTTGGATGCACTGAAGACAATTATAGTAGAAATGGGAGCAATGCCTTTCCTTGAAAAGCTAATCCTGTAGCGCTATAAATCCTTGCACAAGCTGCCATCAGGTATCAAACACCTTAGCAAGCTTAAACTAGTTGAATTTTTTGACATGCCTGATGAGTTGATCATGACAATACGCCTAGACATCGAAGGTGGAGATTATTGGAAGGTTACACATGTCCCTAAAATCAACTCTACCTACTGGAAAGATGGTGCTTGGGATGTCTACTCCTTAAATAGATCAAGCGAGAGAGAGGGATCATCTCCCACCAAGAGCCATGAACTTCCTCCATATTGGAAATAGTATTGATAAAGATTGCTTCCCAAAAGGAGCACGAGAGTGCTATCGGGTTTGTTTGGCAAATGACAGCACACATCCCCATACCCACGGCACTGTAGCTTGACTGAAGGAGTTTGACTAATGCTTCTGTTGCACACCTGCAGCATGAATTTATGGGAGAACCCATTTGAGGGTAAAAGACAAGTATGCCCAGCAGAGAAGGGACAAAATTGTTTTGAATTGTTTTTGTGTGGGTCTTTTGAAGGGACAAAATAAGAATTGTCTACCAGCAAAAATGGGAATTGATGACAATATTAAGTTGAAACCCCACCTTGTCAGCCAGCAGCAGAGATCTTTTTATCAGATTGTCTTCGGCATACTTTCCAAGCTACAGTGTCGTGGGCTGGTGAACAGTATTGAGGGGTTTGCCAAACACCCTCATCGTGTGGGTGGGTTTGAAAAATAAAAGAGTTGACAAGAAAAACATAAAAACAAGCGTTGGGTTTATGAGGGGCACTGTGGTAATTTCACACAGTGGGTGTAGTGACCCAAATAATCAATTAGGCTTAAGACAGCTTAATTAGAGGATTAATTGGGCTTTGGGTCATTAGGGAGACTTGGAGGGGCATTTTTGAAATTTTGGATCTCAGAGCTACCGTAGACGAACGCTCGTGTGGGGAACTAGGTCAAATGCTCGTTGCCCTTTTGTTGATCGTTGGTTTTTATCTGTGCGTGTCACCTGCCACCTGACCCCTCTGAGCAACAGTATACGAGCGCTCGCTCCCTATTGTACCACGAACGCTCGCCCCTTTCTTGTTATTTACCATTTTGCCATCAGCCTCTTCCGCTATAAATAGAACCCAACCCAATTCGATTTTTCCCACCCTAGAAGCTTAGAGAAACTCTGTCATTTTGGTTTTGTGAGAGTGGTGAGATTTTGTGAGCGTTTGGAGGAGTTTACTTGGAGGACTTACTTGGTCGAGGTAATCATTTTCATTTTCCTTGAGTTTTTTTCTAATACCTTAATTGTTGTAAGCTTTAATATTGGTTAGCGTTTCCTCTTGCGTAGATTTAATCATACAGTTTAGAGACATTGTTATGCTTAGAATAGTGTTAGAAAACCTTTTGATAGCATAAGAGACCATTAGAAAGCTCAGGAAACAAGTGGGTCAAATGAGGTTCCCACCTGAACCTCGCTGGACGAATGCTCGTCCCTAGGTCGAGCGCTCACCCAGGGCCGGTTCAGGGAATGGCCTTTTGGCCGAGCATCCAACGACCCCTATTTTCGAGCCTAGGGCTTATTTTAGTGGACTTAGGAGTAATAGATGGTTTTCCACAAATTTGGAAAGCTCGGAACCCTTGGAAGTGTACTTAAAGAATCTAATCGATCTAGGTGAGTTTTAACTCACATAATGCTTGCCATTATTTTTTCACATTTGCACGTCTATTTTGTGTATCAAAACATGCATATTTGCAACTCTCATGGAGATATATTTTCTGCTGCACATGAACTCTAACTCTTGTGAAAAACGTTGTACTTAACATGTTAACGAAAGTGAGACTTGTAAAAGCATGCATTGAAAATACGGACAAGATAAATTACATCGTATGATATAGTACACCGGTACGTGCGGGATAGCGGCCATGAACTTACTATATATTTTAACTTTATGGTCAAATGTGTGTATGTTATATGGGCCTTCTATCCAATGGTTGTTTTGTGACCAACTCAGCCTTAACAAGCGGTAAAAACAGGATGTACATCATTAGTGGTGTGAGCTGCCCAAGGTCGGACTTGATCGTGCCACTAGTGTTATGGATATTAGCGTATAATATTTAGGGCACCGGTGTTGTATTACAGGTCCTTCGGGACAGCGCCAACCCTGCTGAGAAAGAAAAATATCTCGGGTATACCATACTGTTGAATTATCACTGTTACTCATGATTATAAGCATGTATCATATATCTATATCATGCCTATGGAAAATTGTCATGGTTAAACTGTTGCATACTTTATCAAATAGAATCCATCACTAAACTGGCATGGGTAATATGTGCATTAATATTTACTAAGTCTTTAGACTTACCCCTTTGTTTTATGTTTTCCCTCTTCATTTACAAATAATTGCACGGTTTAGCTAGCTTAGACGAGGATGCCTTTGGATCTGACATGGGTGATTCTGCAGGACCTAATCTGAGCAATTTTTGAGGATATGGACTCTGAATGGTTGAAGTCCATGTGGGATGATGAAGTAACCACCTGAGCAGATATGATCGAGATTATTATCTATTTAGCCTTGATTAAGCTTAGGATTTGATCTATTGATCTTTTGTAAGACAATTATGTTATGTGGTATAATCTTTTATTCTGATGATGGTCTGATGACCGATATATTTGGTGACTATCTTTATATTATGAGGTATTATGTTTACTCTAATGTATGAATGTGTGGATGTTTTGTTACTACTCTCTGTTCCTATAATTTGAAGTCTTCTGTTGAGGTCTCTCGTTTAGGAGAGATTATGATCCCGGAGTCTTTTTCTGTGAGGGATAGGGCTGGGAGACAAATCATGAGATCAATTACTAGTTAATTGATTTGCCCATCAGGGTAGTTACAGTGGGTTGGGTGTAAAATAGGAAGACTCAGCATAAAAATCTCACATGAGACGCACGTGATGTCCTTTTCGTCTACTTAGATGGCAATTAGTAACGGAGGGTGTTAATTACAAATTTTTGAAACATTAAGGAGTACATTGTTAATTTTTAAACATTGGGGTTTAAATTGAAAAAGACCTCAAACTTCAAGGGGGTAAATTGTATTTTTCCCAAAAGTTTATCATACTTTTACTAGACATCACATTTCTCACTTTATAAATTCTCCTAATAGAACGTTAATATGAAAGCACTTTATTGAGATTAAATTCTTGAAACATTATAAAAATAAAATAGACCTTTGATGATTTTACATGTGTTAAGAAATGATGTAGAAGATTGCATGGTCATGAATCTAAAAGGATTGACAGCTTTTATGTATGCATCATGATAGTGAAATAAGATTAATGTACTAGGACAAGTCGTCGATGTCTTTAACCCAATGATGATAGGTGAGACAAGTCTCCCAGAATGATGATTGAGCAAGCTCTCAATGCTGAAGGGACAAGTCCCTGGAGAAAAGCATGAATGTTAAGCGAAGTTTGTGGTTATGTAAATGTTTAACAATGTAGATGTATATTTTGTCATCTTTGTGTGTTATGTGAAGTTTTTGGTTTAGAAGTTGAACAAAAATATGTGATGTTTTTGCTGTGAGATTCATGATCTCTAATATTATGTATGTTGAGGATATTGTAATAACTTGTATTCTTGCTTTTGTAATGTCAGGGCAGTTGCAGGTCATCACAAATGTGGTTTTACAGAGAAATGCATTTAACCCAACCACTTTCATGGTGAAATTTTTTTTTCACTTAGCCTTTATACTCACTACTTTTTGTTTTGTTTTCAAGTTATAAGTGTGAATTCATAGGAGGTCAGGATGAGACATAGGAGTTTTAAAACTATTTATGACCAAGCATTTTTGCTTTAAATGACATTTCTCAAATGATGTTATTTTCTTATAATGCATTTATTTTCGCATTTAGTTAATTGTGCTTGTTAATACAATTGACTACACCATTGGAACTCATCCTAGGGTACCAACAAGGACAACAAGAATAGACACGAATGACTCGCCGAAGGAAGTTGGCAGTAAAATCTTTGATACCTAAGTGAGTAAGACGATTTTGTGAAGGGTAATAGGTTAAGAGAGAGAATGATGAATTGTAAACATACCTTAAACTTAGGGTTTCGATCTTCTTTTATAGAACTACCATAAATAAGACAAGTCATATGTGAAAAGTATTGGAGCTCAATGGGTCCAATATAGAAGGTGGTGGGTCATCATGACGATCTTCCCTTCTAGGTTCCCCTTGTTGATCTTGTAACACCATAGGAAAATCAATTAACTAGTAATTTACCCCATGATTTGCCTCTCAACCTTGTTCTTCTAGGAACAAGATTCAAGGATCTCATCATCTTTAAAGATAAACTGTAGAGGGAAGACTTTAGCTAAGGGACAAAGATAACAATAATTTAAACCACAATCATAATAATAAGAGTGAAACTCAAAGCATCATAACATAGATAGATCTTCGTATGTATCGGTTACAGACCGGTCATCGAAATAATAATACAGACTATTAATGATTGTTCTGGAATAGCATCAACGCATAACCTTAACCAAAGATAACAAAAATACAATCTCGATCAATTCCTAACGAGTGGTTCCTCCAACATTCCACATAGATCTGGGCTATACCGAGTCCAACCCCTCAAAAATGTCTTGAATCAAGTCCTTCACCACCACTAGTTGGCTCCCCGAATCCATCTTCTGTTAAACTAGCTAACATCACATATCACATATATTCATAATGGAGGGAAAAATAATATAAGGGTAAGTCCGACGAATTAGTGAGTAAAAATATACACGATGTACATGTCATTTGAATGATGAACTCAATTGTTAATAAATCATATACAGTATTGTGATATGACAATTATTCATTGATGCAATATAGATATAATATATGTTGTAATTGTAAGAATCAAGTGATAGTTCAAACTGTGTGGTCTATCCAAGATATTACCCATTCTCAGTAGGGTTGGCATTGTCCCGAGGGACCTATAATACAATGTCGGTGTCCCGACCATTATATGCTACCGTTTATAGCACTAGCAGCCCGACTGAGTCCGACCTCTAGTGGCCCATGCTACTAATGATATACAAGAGTAGTGACCCGCCCATCAAGCATGGTTGCGCCGGTCATGATACAACTATTGGATCCAAGACCCATATAACACACACACTTTTGACTATAGAGTTAACATGTATAGTAAGCCTATGACCGTTGTCCCGCACATAACGGTGTACCATGCCATACGATACTATTAGTCTTATCCGTCTTTTACATGCATACTCTTACAAATCTCACAATGTTCATTATCTTGTTTAAGCAACATATGTTTTCACTAAATAAAGTTTATAGTAGATCAAAAATGTATTTCATGAAAGTTGTAAAGATACATGTTTGGTACACATAAAATAGTCATGCAATGCGAAAAAATAATGACAAGTATTCATGTGAGTTTGTACTCACTCGGGTTGTATTGTTCCTCCAAATATTCTTTCAAGTGTTCCACACTCGCCAAATCTGTGGAAAAGACCTCATTAGTCTTAAATCTAAGCTACAACGAATAGTCTTAAAATAACCAAAACAGAGGTTTTGCTTGGCCAGTGAACGTTCTATCAAACTGGGCGAACGTTTGGGCTCGAGGCCGAAAGTTCAGCCAAAAAGGTGTGAACATTCTTTGCTGGGCATAACACTCTTCTCGAACCAAACAAGCTTCTAATAATTTCTAAACAAGTTCTAAGACTACAAAAAGGATTCCTAACATACTCTTAGTCCAAAATAACATCTCCATGCAGAACAAAACACGTAAATAAATATCGAAATGCTAACTCATGCTTAACCGAGATTAAAATCTAAAATGATAACATAAGTCCAAAACTACAACCAAGCTATGGAAAGAATGTTTAACCAGAGTAAAAATTAAGTAAAACACAAGATAAATCAAGAAAGTTAGAGCAAAAACCTCCATGAAAGCCTTCCTTCTTCTCTCACAACTCACCAAACACTCAAGTAGAGTTTCTTTAGGGCTTAGAGGGTAGAATGAGACTTAGAAGGGCATGGTAGGGGGTATTTATAGGATTAGAAAGGTTGATGGCGCTATTGTGACCATCATGCAAAGCATCGAACATTCAGTGTACTGTTCGCACAGTGTTTCAAAGTTGCAGGTGTATGTTTGGTCATTACTCAGTAGGTCAAAATTGGTCAATGAACGTTCGGTGTGGTCCTCTATCAAACGTTCAGTGTACTCTTTTACCCAACGGTTTCTTGGTTTAGGGCCGAACGTTCCGTGGTCTTTCTGCCAAAGGTCAGGTCAGAATCGAAATACCCCAAAAACTCCTCCCAGCGACTCTTAATGAATCAAGAAATCGTGCTAACCTTCCGACTAAGCTATGCACAACCTAGTAATTACCTAGGCACTACCGATCTCCTTCCTTATAGGGTTGATCTTCCGTCCGAAGATCTCGGGTCTAGAATAGGCAAAGTTATTAAAATGGAATAATGTCTTTTCTTATATAGCAGAATCTCCTTACTTGTACTCAGTTGGTTATGAAACTCCTCGATTGGAGGGCCTTTGGGTAAGCCCTCGATTACCTGGGGGGGGGGGGGAGGGGGGGAAGGGTGGTGGGAAATCCCATTAGCCATCTGAGGGGATACGTTCCCCGTCGATTGGCCATCGGCATAAGACCATTGGCACATCGAATCCTTAAGGGCCCTTCATCCATCAAAACCCCAAGGTCCATCGATCCAACAGATCACTCGGAGGCCCCTCATTCATATTCTAGTTCTTAGTAAATGAGTGGGACTTGATGGGCCCTTAATGGGCCTAGGGTCAAAGCCTCGACGAGCCCCTTGTGGGCCCTCAAAGTGGAGGGTATTTCACACCACCAGCTCTAGTAGACCTTGTATTGCTTTGCACTTCTAGAAGACTAAGATGATGAACCTAGCCCTAATAGGTCGGGGTGTTACACCAAACATTATTTTAGTTTTTTTAAAAAGAAATATGAGAATCACATATTATAAGTATAAATGTCATTTTAATAAATTGAATTGAATGATTTTTTTTTTTAATTCAATTTGGAGAGATTTTTAATTTAATTAATTTATTTACAAGTAATCGAGATATTATTAATTTATCCTATTTATATTTTATCTTCAAAATAATTTAAAAAATTGGATGGATCAAATTATTACGATCATAACAAGTATGATTACAAACGGCCAACAAGTAGAGTGTCTTCTGCAGATAATTTAAGAGGTTGAAGATGAAAAATTAACGCAGTAGAAGTTGAATCCTTCGAAGTGCCCATTATCTTCCTCACGCATGTAGAAAGTAGAAACACAAACGAATAAACGAGGTAGTTGGGAACAGTTGTTTTTTTTGGGGAGGGGGGGTAACCATCGATAAACTTTGTCTGTTCATTTATCTTCGGAAAGAAAAGGGTTAGGTTCGGTCCCAAAATTCATTAAGGTTTAGCACACCCAACCCCTTTTCCTTCTCAAGCTTCCTTTCTCCGGAATCTAAACCCTCGAGATAAGAGGCTCCCTGTAGGCTCGTACTCTCTCTCTCTCTCACTCTCTGGTGTATTTAGTTGTAGTATAGGCGGGTTTTCCCAAGACTGCTTATCATTCCAAACGAGAAACCGCTTTGTTCATTCTATCATCTTTCCCTTTGAGCCAAAAATTCTTTATCATCTCCTCTTTTTACCTTGTAACCATCTTTTCCCTCCATAAGGAAAATTGTGTTCTATTTGTTTTCTTCTGTTGTATAGAATCCAAATGGGTTCCCAAAAGGCCAAGGCATAGCAATGGATATTTGTGTTTCATAGCAGCAAAATGCTTTCTTTAAGGTCAGTTTTTACTCTTATGTTGCATATTTTCTTCTGGGTATCTGTCAAATTGCTCTATTATTGCTTTAGTATTCTCTTTTCTTCTGCTAGGTTCTGTATTTGTCATTTTTATAGTTGAATTACGAATATTTGCTTACTTTCTTTTTGTTTCAATCAGCTGTATATTCATCAAGTTTCTTTGCATTTGTTAATTTTATATATGGGTTCTGTAAGAAATGAATTTTTGTGTGCTTCTAAGCTTGCTTTTTTTTTGGGGTATGATTGGGTTTGTCAGAAATAACTGTATCTGTGCTCCAATTGCTTGTCACTGATTTTGGTACGTGCTTGTGAAAATAGGGATTTTTGGAGAAGGCACAGGAGGAAGCTTTTTGTTACAGTTGGAGTTTTAGGAAGTGGGTATCTTCTATATAAGCTTTATGATGCTAACAGGCGTAGGGACGCTGATCTGGAGAGATATCTTGCTGAGCGGGAAAAATTCATTAAGGCCCAGTTAATAGAAATCCGAATCTCATGTTTTTGTTTCTTGAGTATCATGAATGTTGTTTTTCAGAAGTATGCATCTTTTGGGTTCTAATATTGCTGTGTCCTTTGTCGATATTAACAGAATGCAAGCCCATTTTGAAAATATTCAGAAAATAGCTGATACGACAACCTTGCCTCATGCGATGAATTATTTAAGTAGTCAAATTGCAGAAGAATTGGACCATTCTCAGCTTACAGAGAGGCTCCAGAAAGCGAAGGGTCAACCAAACAGTTTGACACCTTCAGAGAAACTTGAATTATGGGATAGACTCAAAATTCTAAGTATGAATCTATTATCGTTTTGTGTTGATGCTTTTTTTGTGCTTGCAATATGCGAGCTTATAGTAGGTTTTATTTTATCTCTCTGTAACAAAGATATTAAAATTGACCTAGCTTGTACTGGGATTGTGTTTTCTTAGGTTTCACAAGAATGGTGTTGTCGCTATGGGCGATGACAATGCTGAGCTTATACATTAGAGTTCAGGTCAACATATTGGGGAGATATTTATATATTGATACTGCACATATTCTTGGAAGCTCTTATGCACTTGTAAGGGCCTGCTGCCTTTTCTCTTTTTATGTTAAAATATTGTCTAAACTCATATTTTGTTCATCAGAGCTTCTTGGATTAATAATTTTGTGTACTATGATTCCAGCCATACACATTTTACAAATGCTGACAGCATTATTCTCATCTTAAGTAGGCTAATGGAGCTGATTTCTTTGCTTGTGGAGAAATGGAGTTTTCTCATATTGAATTTTATCATTCTTTCTACTTTGTTATTAAGTTAGAAGAAATGTTTTTAGATTATCATGTTGGTCAGGCAGTTAATTAAGATACAATTAATAGGTGGATTATGGACTTGAACTTTCACAAATATACTACTGCCAGTAGCAGGGTCCATGGAGGCTGCACATATGTATTGAAAATAGTGTCACTTTTTGCAGGCTTATAGGTAAACTTCTCTTGATACCCATCCATCATACACTTAAGGACTTGTCTATTCAGTATAAACCTATGAGGATTAACTTAAATTGGTAAAGTTGGCAGAAGTGCTAGACAATTTATGGAATATGCTAGATTATTCACTAAAAGTTGAATGCAGTACAACTTATCCCAAAAAAAAAAAAGGTTGAAAATAGTACAAGTTTTTGCTTTTCTTTAAAAAGGTAATGCTGTTGAATGTGTTCTGGTTGAAGATATGAAATGCAGATCAGCATTGAGGCAATTCTTTTGCCAGGTGAAGGAGTACATTATCACCCGATGGATAGAAGCCAAAATGTCCTCCTGAAGGAAAAAGTGTTTTAGGATTCTGTAACTGTGCCTCATAACTAAACTTTATGAGGAAAGCTTTTGATATTTTACTTGGAAAAAGAGGCAATGAGGAGAACAGTTTTACGTGGAAATAAGGGTGCCCTAAAACTGATTGTTAAAGAGGCGGGGGGTTAGCTAGTGGGAAATGGGTGTTGCTTTGAAAATATATTACTACAATGTGTGGAGGCAGCTTGATGCTGGCAGCAAAAAGCTCATGAAGTAAGATAAATGATTAATATTCTTCAAGAATACGATCTAATTTTGATGTGTGGCCCAACAGGCATCCTTTGTATGCTACATTAATATCTCTTCAGTTTTATCTTCATGTTTCTTTACATGAGAAAATTGTTGATTTAGTTTATTTCAGTTCTATTTAATTTAAGGAGTCTAAGGAATTTTATAATTTTTAAATTTCTAAATGGGTTGTAGTTCTGGTATATTGGGTCTTATGGGCCTTGTTATGTTAGTAGGCCTTATCTGAGGGTCTTCTTTTTTTTTTTGATAAGTAAAAATGATATATATAAAAAGCGCAGAGGGGCGCAACCCATATACATGGGAAGTATAAATAGAGAGCGTCTAAGAGGGAAAAAAATGAAAAAGGAAGTCAGAAAAACTAATTACTAAAGGAGCTAGCCAAGCGGCCGTCCAAGAGTAAAGAGTAAAGAAGAAAAGATGAGTCAGTTCCTCTATAGTCCTAGTAGAGTCCTCAAAACATCTAGCATTTCTTTCAATCCATATACACCACATAAGACATAGAGGGATCATCTCAAAACATCTAGCATTTCTTTCAATCCTTATCTGAGGGTCTTAGTAGTAACTAGTGTGGGTTTAGTAGTCAAAGCTCATGAAGTTCAAGGAGCTAGCCAAGCGGCCGTCCAAGAGTAAAGAGTAAAGAAGAAAAGATGAGTCAGTTCCTCTATAGTCCTAGTAGAGTCCTCAAAACATCTAGCATTTCTTTCAATCCATATACACCACATAAGACATAGAGGGATCATCTCAAAACATCTAGCATTTCTTTCAATCCTTATCTGAGGGTCTTAGTAGTAACTAGTGTGGGTTTAGTAGTCAAAGCTCATGAAGTTCAAGGAGCTAGCCAAGCGGCCGTCCAAGAGTAAAGAGTAAAGAAGAAAAGATGAGTCAGTTCCTCTATAGTCCTAGTAGAGTCCTCAAAACATCTAGCATTTCTTTCAATCCATATACACCACATAAGACATAGAGGGATCATCTCAAAACATCTAGCATTTCTTTCAATCCTTATCTGAGGGTCTTAGTAGTAACTAGTGTGGGTTTAGTAGTCAAAGCTCATGAAGTTCAAGTTTTATTAGAGTTATGCTTTATTTTTTGAATAAATAATGATGTAATGCTTTAACTCAATAGAGTATAATTTGATGAGAATTTTATAGTAATTATGCTCTTAAAGTTGTGTAATGTCCTCCTCCGAGGTGTGATCAGTGATGCTGAGAAAATGTTAGTTGAGATGGTTAGATAAAACTAGGTGTGATGCCTAGATCCATCTTCTTTTTCTTATTATTTATCTTTTAATTTTCACCAAGTTAATGTAATTTTAGGAAACCCAGATATGAAGTGTGTTCCCATCTTTCTGTAAAAATCCAAAACCACCCATTTTGATCTCCGAAACCTGTGAAGAAACGAAAGGCCTACCTCTGATTTGTCTTACATCACCCCTTATTGGAGTCTTACCATTGTTCAATTTTACATCGGTTGGGAAATGAGTGAATTTTAGAGTCTTAAGAAAAGTTGTATTGGGGTGCATTTTGCTTGATTTGATGATGGTGATAGAATTCTAGAGACCTACACATTTTGGTGAAGTACTGGTGTGCCTTCATGATGAGGGCAGTTTTGACAATGTGTCCCATTTTCATTTTGTATAGTCCCTGTTTACATGGGTTATGCTCCCTTTGTAGTGCTATCTAATATTATTTTTCTTACTAACTGGAAGAAAAAAGTGTAGCCATGTCAAGGCAGACTTGGAGTTTAATCCTAAAAAGAAATTTGTCATTGTGTCCCTTGACTAATTGGACCCCATTGATCACCTTCGTATTTATAGATTTTTACCACAAAGTGTTCGCAAGTACCCTTTCTCTTTGTTGTGTTTGGCCTTGCCTACTTTTCTCACGGGCCTTCTCTTGAGGTTTTTTTTTTTCTTCTAATTTTTATTTTTATTTTCAAGGTGGGTAGGCAAAATCTTTTTGAGAGGAAACAACTTCTCTGGATTTTCTGATGCTTGAAAAGGAATAGGAGGTTTTCTAGTAAAACATCTAGTGAGTAGATTGAAATATATAGAGCAACCCCAAAGCTAGGGCTGATTAGAATCAAGTATAACTAGGTCAGGGGTTGGATTTTAAGAACTTATGGAGTGGAAGGTGGAAACAGTATATGTGCAAGGATCATGTTGGCTATGGTTTTAGGTTATATCTAAGGGCTGAATTCAAGGGGAAAATCTTGCCTTATTTTGATCTCTCAAAGATAGGGCAGTATGTAAAAGTAGCATTAGGTTTATGTTCAAAGGAGCAGGCTTTAGCGCTGAAATTGGGTTCAAGAGAGGCTGTTGTTGGTTAAGGGTGTGCACGGAAGTTTGAAAAAAATAGAAGGAGAAGAAAGATAATATAAAGAGAAAACCGTAAGGGTTCAATATAATCTTTAAGAGTTTACCTAGAACGTTTGCCGTTAATCTTTGAGGAGTCTCATTTAGAAGATTCATTTTGGACTTAACAAAAAAGAAAAAACAGAAGATTCATTTTCGTTTCACCACCAATTTAGAATCCATATTTTTCATGGAGAATAAATTTCTCCTCATGGCATATATGTACTTGCTCAGTCCCCCCTACTTTTGTTATCACTGTGGTATCCATGTGATGGAACCTTGCAGTGGTACATTTTTCTAAGAGAAGGAAATTAGAGGAGACTATTAAAGGGAAGCATGAAGAGGGAAGATAACAACCCAACAACTAGGGCTAAGGAAGAGACAGAGGGAGAAGGGAAAGAGAAAAAGAAAAGGGGCTGGAAAACAAAGCAAACAGGCTCTTCAATTTTTTCTTAACATTTGCGGAAATTTTACACGAATTTCCATAAAAAATAGCAAAACTTAAAATAAAAAAATCTAATTAAAATCATAACAGATATGCTAAAATCAATTCTTAATGTAAAATATTCAGTAAAATTCCTAGATATAATTTTGACAGAAATATTTGGGTTTCACATTATATCACCTAGGGTAAGTTCTTGTTTTCAGCTTGGAGGAGGTCATGGGGATGGACCACATGTCTTCCACAAAATTGCAGTCTTTATATAAGCTATTCCCTCGGTTTATGGTTCTGATTAAGCTGCCTTTTCTTTGTGGCCATAAATTACCTGTCGGCCTGCAGTGGCATGTTGTTAGTGGTTGCTGCCGATTGTCACTTGGTACTTTGGTTTGTTTTATCTGGTAAGCCACTTGGGTTCCTTTGTGATTCTGCCTATCAATGGCATTTTTACATTTGCCTTAATAGGCCTTGATAGGCCTATTAGGCAGCATTTGCAGAATCAGTAAACCTTAGTTCTGATTCTTGGTAAGTGCTTCTGAGTTTAGGATGGACATCAGTGGATCCTGCCTGAATGCTGCCATATGCTCATGGTATTGCTTTTCTGAAGCTTGGAGTCTGCAATGCTGTAGACAGGATACTTACATCGCCCAGATGTATCATCATTATGTGCCTCATCTAAGGGCATTTAAACCTGAGAAATGAGCAACAAACCAGAGACATAAAATTAGAGTTGAAATAATGATATACTTAGTCATTGTTTTTGCGGGCATCTAATCAGGTATACCGGTGGGTACTAATATCAGGAGCCCCCTCTTTCCAGAGTCTTGACTTGGTTACAAGACCTTGGACCTGGGCAGAGGGCCCTTTTAAAGTAATGATTTTGCATGTGGTTAGTGGTCGATTTGACTTCCTTTCTGAGTAACAACTTACTTAGGTTGAAGAGATGCTTGTAAAGGGTATTAGACATACAGTGGAAACTGACGAAGCAGCACATTTCTATCAAGTGTGCAAATATGCGTTTAAAAATCTTCATTCATGGTGTTAAACTTTGTTTCTTGATTGAGCATTCATTGTTCTGGACTTTTGCAGGATTTTATGATTTTTCACGTTCTCCATTACCATTCTCAGTAATTATCTCCCACCACGGATGTTTAATTGGTTTTATGGCTAACTAATAATATGCTCGGATTATAGACATTAACTTTGGATGTGTTACTTGTTCATTCTTGTAAATACTTCTGTAACCTGAAGTGTTTTTTTCCCCCTTCTCTTCTCTGAAAGTGTTCATCTTTGTCCTTTTATACAGGAGAATGATGATGTCATTGACAGGGAGGACGAGCAGAAGTTTCTGGCTAGTGCTGATTTTCTCTCAAATCATGCTATGCCCACCTTGATTTCTGACATGCAAGCAGCAGCAACAGAAGTTCTCAAGGGGTAAGGTACCATTTACCATCTTAAAATTTTAT
This sequence comes from Corylus avellana, assembly GCF_965113065.1. Classification (NCBI taxonomy): domain Eukaryota; kingdom Viridiplantae; phylum Streptophyta; class Magnoliopsida; order Fagales; family Betulaceae; genus Corylus; species Corylus avellana. The sequence goes on from NC_142496.1 coordinate 6,725,136, forward strand.
GGCAGAGAATTTTTCTGTCAATTCAATCATTTGGTTTATGGAAATTTTACATGATGAACTTCTTTCATAAATGAGATGAGACAAAGTAATTAGGCATGCTTTCTGAGTGAAAAAGGGATGAATGTGTGTGCATACATGCATGTCTATTCTTTGTGGTACCATTTAATAATGCATAATGTGTATACATTGTGTATTTTGCTGACTTTTAATCTTGTCAGCTGGTTTTCTGAATTCAGAACTCCATTTTGTTATCCATTGCCAGTGACAGACAGAAGTAATTCTAGAAGTTCCTCTTGTGTCCTTCTAAAAATGAGGTGGTTTTTAAAATTATTATTTGATGAAAATTCAATAATGATCAATCACAAGTGCAATGGTAATTTTAAGAGTCATATCATTTTTTAAGGGACATGAGAGACACAAGAGTGACTTCTAACATTACTCGACAGACAGTCTAGGCTTATTCTGGGCTTCCTTTTAATTCTTTAAAACTTTATCAAACATGTGGAGACCCCTGGGCCTCCTATGTCTAAGTCATATTGGACTGACCTTCAAGTAAGCTCCCTTGAAAATGTGCCATATACTTGCTAACCAAAGAAGTTACTGAAACTTAAGCTTCGTAAGCTTTTAGCAACTCATATTAGAAAGGCGATATGTTGACTTAATTCTCCCTAAAAAGACTCAAAAATGTAGTAGAAAACAATATGCGGATATCAGTTAATATCTTAATTGTCAAGGAAACCTTATATAATCATATGTTGAGATCTTCAATAATTTGGAAACTTATTATGTGCAGAAAGCAGGTTGGGTTGGATTTCTTCAACACTACAGTACTTCATGAAACTACCATGCAGATACTTGACAGGTTCAAGAGCATCGGAAGCCCTCATAACTGGGTAAACTACATTATGCCTGAGGATGCTAGATTCTACCCCAGCAGTGACAACAAAATTCCTTCTGAAGTGACCAAATTTGACCAACTTATGGTGGAGACACGCTCAGTCTTGGCAAGGTATTTTTATTATGTCTGACATTGTTTGCATACTGTTATGAAACTTATTGAAAGGGTGGGTGGCAAACATTTGCCTGATTCCATTGCATGGAGTTGCAAATCAAGTATGGCTTTATGGGTACTCCCCAAGATTAAATTCTTAACTTCGTTCCTGAGAGTATGCCCTGAAAAAATTATTGACAAGGCACCATATAAGCAAGTTTTAAACGATACATTAATCATTAGATGGGGGGTGATCTCCTACAATGCTCTTAATCATGTATTTGGGAAAAACCATATTGGAAGAGTTGGTTAATAACCTCTGGCTGACATCTTTCATAACCCGCCTCTCCTTCTTCAAAGTAAATATATGAAGTATTTCAATTGAATACTTCCTCTTCCAAAATTCTTTCGTGGGTTCTGGATCTGCTAGGAAACATGGTTAAGCTGGGGTAGAAATTATCATAGGTTAGGGAAACTTCACTTTAGACCCCTAAACTACTGCGCATTTTGAGAAGACCCTTCAAAATTCAAAAATTCTCAATTTACACCCCTAAACTTTTAATTTCAATCAATTTACCTCATCTGTTAGTTTTAACCGTTAACTTATAACGGAAATGCTTAAAAAGACCAAATTACCTTTCGATTTTTGTTTTTTTTTTTTTTGTTTTTTAAAGAAGAAAGAAATTAAGGGTAAATTTGGAATTTTATAAAAAAGTCAAGGGTATAAATGTTATTTTATTACTTTTAACGTTTAAAATCTGACGAAGAGGGTAAATTGATTGAAATTGAAAGCTTAGGAGTGTAAATTGAGAGTTTTTGAATTTTGAGGGGTCTTTTGACTCTTTTCAAAATGTGCGGTAGTTCAAGGGTCTAAAGTAAAGTTTTCGCTAAACCTATGCTTGGTCCTTCCCTCATTTTCTTCTGTCTTCTGTTTGGAACACTAAAGGTTCAAATGAGCTTAGTGCATGTCTTTCTTTTCTTTCTCTCCCTCTCTTCTCTCCCCCCTCCCAAAAAAAACCCCTTTTAAGTTTGATTTTTTGTTGTTGATGTTTTTAGTCCTTGAAGAACCTTCTGTTAAATTTATGTTTTGGTTTTTATTTCAGCAGTAAAGGACTGAAGTGAAGGATGACAAAACAAAATTTGGTGATTGTACTAACTTTTTGCTATGTTTTTTCTTCTTCTTTTCATTCAGTGCTGAATTTGGTAGTGTTGTGGAGAAATCATTGAAGGCAGTGCTGGATGCACTGGTGGAAGATATGGCTGCTCAGTCTGGAGGCAGTCTAACATCAGGGATGCTACTGGCCAAACTTCTGCCACGTGTTGCACAGATGGGCCCCATACTCCTAAACGACCCTAGTGAAAACCGTTTCATCCAAATTATTCAAAGCAGTCCAGAAGTTGAACTCTTTTTCACTCTTATCTATACAAATATGCCTACCTCATAGACTAGTGTGTGAGCACAATTGTGTCTTAATGGACATCTAGATTTCATTACAAGAAAACCATCAATGTAAAAAATTTGAGTGAGGCTGTGTTTGGGTTTTCAAAATTTTCTACAATTTGAGAGGAATGAAAGAGAAAGATAGGGTTTTAGCACATTTGTTTGTTATTCTTCTTCTCTTTGGTATATTGATGATACTATTAGGTCTTCCTCTTATGTCCTCCATACTCCCTGAATTTATGATTACATGAAGCTTCATTTTCATGGTGAATTATATAGTTTGTTCCAAAATTGTTTGTTAATGCTTTGTGGAGGGTTTTTTTTTTTTTTTTTTTTGGAAAAAAAATTTGGGTTAAATACCTTTTGCCCTCGTGGTTTAATATTTTTACTCACCCGAGTTTCAATTCGCATCACAAATGATACTCTACTTATTTTTTTAAAACGGAGTTAGCACTCCCGTCCAACTTTCTTTCAAAAAACTGATGGAAGTACACGTTAGCCCGATAAAAAGATGACACATGGCAATGAGTAGTATTAAAAATTAAAAGAATAATTAAAAATAAAGTCGTTCAACCACATGGGGACATAAGGTATTTAACCCAAAATATTTTGACATTTGTAGGGAGCAGTAGAGTGGGCAAATCAGAGGTATTTATGCTACTTGTAGACAAGAGTCACTAGACTCGATAAAACAATCTTCTAGAAAAAGTGAGACTATTATTTTTTGTCGCACCAAACACTTAAAAATATGAAAGCATTTTCTGAAAATCATTTTATTCCGAAACAAACGGAGCCTAGTTCATGAACAAAAATTAACCCCTACTCTTCCATTTGCTTAAATTAAATACCACTGAAATTGTATCTCATACCCAATCCAAATCAATAATCTCTCCCTAAATCTGACAGTACCACTAGTATGCCCTACACTTAAAAGGATACCAAATTGCTCATAATATAATCTGAGCTAATTAAACCATGAATTTAATTAGATGTCACCAAAATACACTTTTACATTTTTATCTTGTCCAAATACTTTTTCAAGTTATATATATATATATTTCGTGTTATTCTTATAATTAAAGTTAAGAATCTTTATTTTATGAGCATTAAAGTTGATAATCTTATTAGAATATTTGTTGTACTTAAAAAACAATTAGTCCTTAAGAGGTAGCTTAATCGTCTGGGATCACGCCTAATGAAGCGAAGGTCACTAGTTTGAATTCCCACTCCATTTTGTGTGGACATGTCAAAAAAAAAAAAAAAAAAAAAGAATTTCGGAAGAAAAATATTCAAATAAAATATTATATACCACACTTTTATTTCACTTTATTAATATGATACGGTTAATTAATCATTAAGCAAAAAATTTAAGGTAAAATAAAAGTGTAATGTTACTAATGTCTAGCATTACTAAGTGATAATAACAATAATAATAATAATAATAATTAAATTAGGCAAAAATTAGAGCTAAAAATTAAGATAAAATATAAATGGTCCGAATTACTACTATACCCTCAAAACTATCACACATTCACTCATATTCCAAGGCTTTTATCAATCTGTATAAGCAAGGTTGGAAGTTGGAGAGCTTTGGGTGAGCAACAATGGCGAGCCACGACACCAACGGGGACCTGCTAATGCTCGAGGCTCCGCCGCAGCCCTCAGGCCCGACATGGCCCGGATTGTCGAGCGCAGAAGTCATCGACGCCTTGCCGTACATCGACGAAGACTACAGCGACTCCAGAGTCAAGGAAGAGGTGGACCGCTTGGTCGAGGACGAGATGCGCCGAAGCTCCAAGAAGCCCGCCGACTTTCTTAAAGACCTGCCTCCTCTGCCCAAGTTCAACTTCGAGGTAACCCTCGGCTTCTCTTATTCTAGGGTTTGTGTTTTATTTCTTTGTTTTGAGAGTGTTTGGGGCTGAGAAAGTTGAGGAAGAGAAATGAATGTACAGAGAGTTTTTGAGTGATATACGAGAAGGAATGATTTTAACTAAGCTAATTATATTTTTCCTTTATAATGAAAAATATAAATTTTCCATTTTTTTTTTGTTCTCGGTGATTGAGTGGGACATTTTTTTTTTTGCATATGCGTACTGTTTGGATGCTGAGGAAAAGAGGAAAAGAAGAGATATTTTGAGTGTAATTTTAAAATTTGGCTTCTTAGAAGTTCTTCGGAGTTTTCAGTAGGTTATTTACTGTTTGGTTTATAAGAAAATTGAGGTAAAGAGAGGAGAGTCGCGGAAACCAGATTACGAAAATGCCTGTTTATATTCTATATAGAATAACTCGGCTAACTATTTGATTTTCTGTTGTATATGGATTTCTTCAGTGGAGATCTTTGTTTATTGAGACTATATGTAATCAAAACGTGAAACTTGAGTGAACTAATGGAACATTTTGGGTTTCCATTATTCGATTTCTTATCCAATCATTAAGTGGTGCTTTTGGTTGTGGTTTGTGAATTTTGTTCATAGAAAAGCAGGTGTCCAAACATGTTGACGTTTCCTAGAAATTGTAGTATTATGTTTTTAGCCATTGTCTAACCTCATTTTGATCAGAGTCTAACTAAATAGCACAAGCCCATATGTGAGGAGTTGGTGAGGATGTACAAAAAGAGGCAGTAGTGTTGATTTCTTATTACCTTCTGATGCAAGCCTTGGGCCCAATACATTTTGGTTTCTTGTCAGTATTTTAGCTTTTGTTATTTGTTTCCAGTTTTGTTTTCTTGTCAGCATTGTAGATGAATCCTCATGGCCCCTTTAAAACAAAATTTGATGTGAGTAATGGGATGTAGCATGTCTGATTTTTGAGTTTTGAATTTCAGAATCATCCAATGATTGCTAGAGAGTATGAGCGTGTGAGAGCTGGGAAGCCTCCAGTGGCTCTTGACAGGTCACGATATAATTTAGAACCACCACCAGTGAATAAAAGGAATGATGAAACAGCTTGGAAGCAGACACTTCAGAGAGCTCAATGCTTGCTACAGTATCAAATGATCAGGTGATGTAGTTATATAGTAGTAGTTACAAACTAGTTTGATAATTCTAGAAAATTTTAAGATTCAGCTAATGGAACATATCTTTTGTTGAGTGCGGAAATAGTTGGTATTTTATTGTTATTGTGTGATGTGATGTTGTCATGTGGACAAGGAAAGGTGCAAGCACATAGTGTGAAATAAAGAACTTCTAAAAACATAAGGTGTAAAATTACCCCTTGAAGATAACAAATATGCTTTGATGTTATTACAAATCTCTCTCTCTCTCTCTCTCTCTCTCTCTCTCTCTCTCTCAGATAACAAATATGCTTTGATGTTATTACAAATATCTCTCTCTCTCTCTCTCTCTCTCTCTCTCTCTCTCTTGCGTTTGTTGGCACTTGCTGGCAGTTTATTTTCTTATATGAGGCTGTTAGGGGGTGTCGCATTGAGTCCAAATTGTTTGAGTTGGTTGTGGAGGGTAGGTCTTCAGTTTGTAGGATTTTTAAGAGGAGTAGGGGTAGTGTATATTCCCTGTGTACTTGGGGGTGCCTTACGCTTTTAATAACATCTCGATTATTTAACCAAAAAAATTGGTAGTGTGGTCATTGTTAGCAAAGTTGCCTGTGTACCCCAAGCTCAAAGAGTTGAAATAGGGTTTAGGCTCTTGTTTGTTGTAGGATTTTCTAAGTAATTAATATTACTTGGTTCCTTGAGATTTTCTAGCTATGATATTTTGAATTCAAGGAACTTACAGAGTTCATATTTTTTTTTTTCTACCTAATCTATGTATCATTGATTTCTTTACTAAGATCGCAGCAAGAAGCAAGATCCCAACCATCAAACAGTTGTATGCATTTGATACTTGTTTTAACATGCATGCAAGCAGAATTGACGTTCTTGTACTTATTATGAATCAATCGGTTGCTTTGCAGTCTTGAAAATTTGGATCTGATGGTAAAATATGGTCCAGATCTCTGGAAGCAGTTCATCCAACGATTTGAAGCATTCCTATCAAGGTTTGTCTGTAAGATTTGACATGCAGTTTAATAATTTTTTGCTCTCATTATAAAACGGATTCTCTGCTTCAGTTGATTATGTTAACTTATTCACTCACACTTTTAAATATTATAGTAGCTCATGTGCCTGGTATTCTAAACCAGGATATCAAAATTCTATAATTGAGCGAGTTAAGTGTTTTAAAATGTGTTTCACGCTCACCTTGGCATTTTGGTTAGGTTAGGCTTGTGATAGTGTCTTAACTTCATCTAACTGCATGCTTCAGTTGAACTTTTGCACATGTAGCCAGACAGGTGCCTTTGGATCATATCATGAGCACCTTGGTGCATTTTCTTATGTTCTCTACTGTGCTTGATATCTAATCTTAGCATTTTGGGGAACTGAGGCTTATGGCTTATGATAGTGCCCCACTTCATCTTGGTTTCTGCATGTTAAGCTAATAGGTGTCTCATTTGTGGATGCCTCTTAAGTTGATACATGTTTTAATTCCATCTTTTATGACATACATAAATTGGTACTTAAAAGAAAAAAAAGGTGTATTTGGGATGCACTGATTCATTTTTTTTTCTCAATGCACGTGAATATGCTTAAAGAGAAAAATCCGGTCTTTACTCTCAAAGAAATACGAAGGCAATATTACCTTCTTTCAATCAACAAGTTAAACTTTAATAAGTGCAGGAGCTGTTGGCTTTATGAGAGATGAATATCATAACACTTGATCCGTGTTCATGTTTTGCGTGTTGTTATTTTTCACTTGCGTTTTCATTTTTCAGAATGCAAAAATTAGATCAGGAACAAAATGAAAAGATCGAGGCAGTTAACCGTGAAAGGAAATATCATCAGGTGATTTAATATTCTTGTGTCACATCACATGTTGTATTTCAGTACTGTGCTGCATTTTGATCAAGATAATATGCTTCTTCTTTGGATCATCAGCAAAATACTGCGTATGAGCTTAGTGCTTTGTCCTTACAATGGAAGGAACTTTGTGAAAAAAATTTGGAAATTCAAACTGCATGTAGTAAAATTGAAAATCAAATAGAAGAACTGAAGAAAGAAGCATCAGAGAGGTAATATGCATTTTCTTTGGGTTGTCTTCTCTCTAATTTGTGTTTTACTAGTTTTGGGGCTTATTTTTATTATTTTATTTTATTTCTCTTTAGAGGCTGGAACTTAGAAGCTGATATTCAGAATGGTACTGTTTTGCATTCGGAATGATTAGGTATGCCTTTTTTGCCGATATCATATTTTTATTGTATTTGATGCTATAGCTCATTATTTGTTTCTAAGATTTTCCCATAGATACAAAAATTTATTTTGTATTCCTTGATTGTCCTTTATAAATGTTGTCTGGAATCATGATTAGGGGTATATTAATGTCCCCAACCCCACCCCCCCCCCCCCCCCCCCCTCCAAAAAAAAAAAGAAAAAAAGAAAAATTTAATTCTGAAATAATTTTATAGTTCTTTTTGCTGCTGAAAAATTTTGATACTTTAGCCCCTAAGAACTCAATATTACATATCAAAAAAATAAAGAAAAAAAAGCACTTATGAACTCGATATAGGAATTGGTGTGACGCCCTAGCAAGTCGGTCTCATGTTGAGTGGGCGGATTTAAAGGTCTTACATGGTACTAAGTCTCAAATTGATTCTTTACTACATGAGGCTGAGATTTACAAGTGTAACTTTGACTCGTTCTCATGGAGTAATAATATAAACGTAGTTAACGCTTTTCCTAGGTTGCAATAAATGGTATCAGACCAGCATAAATGGTATCAAAGCAACCCAGTAACACCATGTGGTGTTGAAATATTGCGGCATGACATGAGCCTTGAGGATGTTAGGGATTTGAGTGGGAGAGGTTATAACACCCAAGAAAGTTCCATATTGTGTGGGTGGATTGTAGGTGCTACATGAGGGTTTAGTCCCATATTAGTTTCTTACTAAGTAAGATTGTTTTCTATAAGCGATTTCAAAAAACTTTAATTGTAACTTTGACTAGTTCTCTTGTAGTAATAGTATAGATATGGCTAGGTAGTGCTTTCTCTAAGTCACGACCGTGGGGTTGAAGCATTGTAGTATGGTGTGAGCCCTGATGAGGACATTAGGATTTGAGTGGGGAGATTGTGACACCACAGAAAGTCCCACATTAGGTGGATTGATTGTAAAGGTATTAAATACGTGCTACGTCCTATATAAGTTTCTTGCTAGATGAGATTGTTTTTTATAAGTGATTTCAAGAAGCTTCAATTGTACATTTGATTAGTTCTCTTGGAATAATAGAACATATATAACTAGTAGGTCTCCTTCTGGTTTCTTCAATAACTCTTGTGGCTTGGTCTGTGTCAGGGGATCCTTTATCACCTCTGTTGTTTATGGTTATCATGGAAGCTAAGTAACAATGGACATGGGGCTCTTATTAGGTTTTTTGGTGAGGTTGAGGAATAATGACGAGCTGCTAGTGTCTCATCTCGTTTGTGTATGATATATTGATCTTTTGTGAGGCAAATCTAAATCATCTCCGTCATTTGCTTTGCCTATTATGATATGAAGTTGTCTCGAAGTTGAAAATTAACTTATCTAAATTAGAGTTAGTCCTTGTTGATGGTGTGGACAGTGTTGTAGGTTTGGCTCATATCCTTGGTTGTATGGTGTCCTCTTTACCTTTGAAGTATTTGGGTCTTCCTTTTGGGGATGACATTGTTGAAAAATGGAATGTCCTTTGGCTAGTTGGAAGAGGCTTTATTTTTCTAAGGATGGTAGGCTGACTTGATTAAAAGCACTCTTTTCAATTCTCCTACTTATTATTTGTCCTTCTTTTGCATCCCTGTAGGTGTTGCTAATCGGATGGAGAAACTTTAGAGGGATTTTTTGTGCGGTGCAATTGGTGTCGAGTTCAAAATCCATTTAGTCAGTTAGTCTAAGATTTGTTCTATGATTTGTTCTGGTGGTTTATGGGTTAGAAATATGATTCAGTTTAACTGATCTATATTGAAGAAATGGTTATGGCGTTATGACCACGTTGAGAGAGGCTGTGGAGATCGGTGGTGGTTACCAAATATGATAGCATGAGGGGAGGATGGTGTTCCAATAAGGTTGTTGGGCCCTTTCCCGAGAGAGAGGAAAGGAAGGGGGGGCGGGGGGTCCTCCTTAGATTTGTTATATTTGAGGCGGGAGATGGGTCTAAGATCAGGTTTTGGCATGAGTTGTGGTGTGGGGATCATATACTTTTGTTTGATAAGTAATAAACCAATCTCATTGAAAGCGTAAGGCATCCCTAAGTACACAAACTATACAAAAGGACCCCCCCTAACTAGAAATATCAAAAGGAACAAGAAAGTCACTATAGCTAATCAACAGAGAAGACACAAACGTCTCCGTCTAAAGATACAATGTTTTGTAAAATAAAGATAAAATTTCCCCTAGCGTCCTCTCACTGTCATCATAGTTTCTATCATTCCTTTCCTTTCATAAACACCAAAAGAGGAACGTAGGCACCATTTTTCACGTCGTGACGCTCCTTGGCTTGCCAGAAGACTACTAATAGTCTAACAAATCAACATGTCTAGGCATAATCTAGGATAACCTAAAACGACTGAAAAGAGAACTCCAAATGGCAGAAGCCACATCGTAGTGAAGAAAAAAGTGGTCCAATTCCCCATCCCTCTTGTATATGCAATATTTTTCTATCACGATGATGTGCCGCCTCTTGAGATTATCGAAAGTGAGAATATTGCCTAGTATTGCTTGCTGGAAGGAGGCACTGGTGGTAAGATCATATCCATTTTTCTAATGCCTAACAGCAATCTTTAGTGGAATATTTCTTTTACCAGATCAATGCATGATTGTGAGGTGGATTTACTTCGTTCTTTGATCTCTTGTGTTCTCTTAAGTTGAGACAAGGTGGTGGGGAGAAATCCGTTGGGTCCCTTATGAAAGGTGGACGTTCGAGGTCAAGTCCTTTTATCATGCTCTTTGCACTCCTTCTGGCTCCCCATTTCCTTAGAAGAGCATTTAGAGAAATAAGGCTCCTTCAAAAGTGGTATTGTTTGTGTGGACCGCAGCGCTAGGGAAGATTTTAACTTTGGATATCCTGAGAAAGATCTATATCATAGTGGTGGATTGGTGTTGGATGGCAAGAGGAGTGAGGAGGCCGTAGATCTTCTTCTCCATTGTGACGTGGCTAGAGAATTGTGGGATTCAATCTTTCGTCTTTTTGGTGTAGAGTAGATCATGCCTACCTGTTAGGGTGTAGTTTAGTGGTCAAAGGGCGGGCTTGGGATGAGCCGTAGGCTTGGACATCTTGGGTTCAATTCAGCACTAGGGGCACGTTTGGTATGCAGAATTGTCATTTCTTTAGGAATAAGAATTACTATTACTAGGAATATGAGGAGTTGGAATGGAATGACCATTCCTAGTCTTTAGTTTAGTGACAACACATTTTGTTACTAGAATTGAATCAAAAAATTTCAAATACCAAAGATTTATATAAATATATATAAAAAAACTTTCCAAACATTGTTGTTTTTATTTTTATTTTTTATTTTTTATGTTGGGGAACCTCTTCAAAGCAGGGCCCTTCGGATCCACCCCTGCAGAGTAAACCCCAGTTCCGTGCACTATTTCTCAAACACAATTCCAAATAGGCTCTTAATAAGTTCAGCTTGCGGTAAATGCTGGATATATAATTTGTGGTAAATGCTGGACATATAATGTGTACTTCATCCTTGTGCTAGTTCGACGAAAGGCTTTGTTTCTGTCTGATTGTAATGGGCACAGAGGACTGGGCAAATTCTGTTTTGAAGACTGGATATGCTGTTGTTCCTCGTCATTCTTGTAGCCAATACTCGAGCCATGGGGTGGTCGATCATCAATGTTCTAATTTTTTTTTAATATAAATTTTAGGTTAAAAATAATAAAAATTAATGGATTTTTGAAAAACTCATTCTATTTCTCGCTATTGCTCTAATTTGAATAGCTATTCCCATGTGAATGGTTATTCCTTGGAATAGTGTCAAACCAAATAAAGTAATGACTATTCCATTCCATATGCCTATTCCACGTACCAAATGTGTCATAGGAGTTATCTTGGATTTCTTGATACATAGTTCTGGCGGGTGAGATCGTTTATCTGGGGTTTTACTTCTCAAAGGTGGGTCCGAAAGGCCTTGTCTTGATGAAGTTCCACATTAACAAGAGTGGATCTTGTCTTGGTGATGTTCCACATTAACAAAAGAGTGGATCATGCGTAGAAGGTGGTGAAGTTGTTGGCTGTGAAAAGCCTTTGCATTTTAGGAGTTTGGAGGATGACTTCTCTATATTTAATATATAATATGATACATTTGGAGTGAGAGGAATGCGAGGAGCTTTGAAGATTGTGTGAGACCGGTGTTAAGTTATATGTTCAAATTTCTTTATGTTAATGTGTGAGAGAGAGAGATCCTTGAGTTTGGATTTAGGGTTTGGGTTTGCTTATCCTGTAAAAGTTGTGTTTTCATAATATTCCTTTATTTATTTATTCTTGTGATATGGAAAATTTTGTTTGTAATTAAGCTATTAAACGCCTTAAATCACTGTAGCTTATGTCTCCATAATTAACTGTCTAATTAAAGCTGGGCCAGAGCCTTTAATCTCAATTACATTGATTACCAACATTGGTTGTGTTGCAGGCTCCTCAAAATGGTGGTATGGACTTAATGGGATCTTGAGACTTTGGGATGATCTGTATGGTATAGCGGCTCTAATTTCATTATGCTGCTGGATGTGACTGGCCATTAGATGGATCATATGGTCATCCCAGTTGTGTGGATGAGATCCATTCCACGTGGGGCTTAAAGATTCTCCTTGTATCTTGTATCAATTTTTAAGTGAAGGGATTTCTTCCCATGTAGCTGTAGTGATTGTCAAGAGTTTACTTGTGACTGATAATTTTTCAAAAAAAAAAAGATTAAGTTCAGATTTCTAATGACTTAATCAAAAAAGAAAAAAAGAAAAAAGAGAAGTAAAGATTTCTGTTTTTAAGTCATCTTTATGCTATTAATATTGCAATCTTTTAGGTATTTTGGCTTTATCTGTTTGATTTTATGCTGAATTTTTTATAAGATGGTCGACTTTGCAAACTTTTGAAAGATGACCCTAAATTAACGCATTTTAAAGTTTAATAATGATCAAACCCAACATCATAATCTTCTAATTATAATTGATTCTCTTTTTGAGCTGAGTTATTTTTGTTTTCTTTTGCATGGTTTTGATGTGCTCTTTTTGGGGGCGGTTAATATTGATATTTAATTGGGTACATGAGTAATGCTATATATATCTCAAGCTTATATAGTATGGTCACCTTTACCAAAAAATTAATTTTCATGCACTAAATGCTAAGGGACCATATCACATAGGCTTTGGGAGGTAGAGGTTAATGTATTTTATAGGGGTGTACAAGCGGTTAACGGTTATTGCCTATAACCCGCCAACCGTAATTGCCTTAGACAGTTATTGAATTTTGGTAACCGCTTCGCCTTAGATGGTTATGAAAACATAATTTATCTATTATGTAGGAATTGCACGAAAAATCTCTAATAGTTTGTCTATTATGTTAGAACAACTCAAATAAACACCAACATTAAAAATTCACATCCAAGTTGCAGGAACATTGCAAATAATAATAATACATTGTATATTATTATTATTATTATTATTATTATTATTATTATAAAAGGGTTTATTAACCACCTCTGCCTATCCTTAAAACCACTAATCACCCGTCATAAGCGGTTAGCGATTTTTTCCAACCACTTGGAAAAATAATTATGCAGTTCACGATTTTTAGCTGGTTAATAACCGTCTATTTGTACACTCCTAATGTATAGCATTACTCTTGAATATATTACTATATGAGTAATTCTATACACTATCATTTTATCCCTCCAAAACTTCATCAAAAAAAAAAAACCCATTTCATGCATCACATCCTATGGGGGATCACGCCACTAGTAATTACATTCATCACCCCTCCAATCCCCTTCTCATCCCCTAAAGCTTATGTGGCATGATCTCTCCAACCAAAAAATCAATTTTCATGCACCAAATAGTATGGTGGACCACGCTACATAAGCTTTGAGGGTTGAGGGGGAGGGAGGTTGGATAGCATTACTCATTAATTTGTTTGGGCCGGAAAAATGGTTGCTAGACCATTTTATTTATTGTTGGGTGACCTTTATAAAGATTGTGAATGTAATAAAATGTGAGTAATGCTAAAATGCATATTTTTATCTCATAATGCTAACGTGATAGTCTCAATTAATTTCTATATAATTTTTTTAAAGAGAACAATGACAGTTTTTTATGATAACTCATCAACTGTTTTGGATATGGAAGAGCAGCAAATATATCCAAAATATTTAGTTTATTTTTCTCCTGAGTAAATACAAATAAAGGGACGGTTATATAATAGAAGATTCTGACTTACTATTTTTAAAAAGTTAAAAATGAACAATTTCCAATCCATGTTGTTTTCAACTTCTAACCAAATTTTAAGTTCATCCAATAAATTTTACACGAATCGAATTAATGGTTGTTTTACGTTTATCGAATTCACTAAATTGATTGAGTTAGTAGTTATATATTTATTTATTATTATTATTATTATGAGGTAAAATTTCAAAACTAGGAACATATATTCAACAAAATAACTCTCTCAATTGCCATCCATTCCCAGATTTTAACTCGAATTAGTGTCCACCAACTGACCCAAATTTAACTTCTTTAGAAAATCATCCATTTTCACCATTTTTATGCCAATTGATTTGGAATTAGTCGCCAGTAGTCGGAGTTCACCACTAGTTGCCAAAATCTGTCTGTTGGAGATCGCAAGTATTTGTCATCAGTCGCCGCCACCGGAGTTTGCCGGAGGCTGTCAAAATTCGTCGTTGATTTTTTGTACTAGCCAAATGTCAAAAAATATTTTCAGAAAAAAAAAAATGATTTCACTAAAAATATTTTCTAACAAGATACATTTTACATCAAAATAAACTGAGCTAAAAACTATAGAAAACTTCCAAATTACCCATCTGATGTCAAAAGTAAACTAAAGCTCCTAGTGATATTGGCCAACTTTCAACAATTGAACTAATAGTGTTGATAGAATGAATCTATCCACCAAAAGCAAGTTGTATGAAGGAAAGTTATGGCTGAGAAGTATAGTATATAGCTTATTAATGTATTATCATGCTTTATAATTTTAAATATTGACAACTGTTGACTAAGATTATGCTTTATTATTCTTTTCTAAGCTCACCTTATCTCTTTCCCTTGGTGTAATAGTACAGACAACATATTATTCTAAATGTATTGTAAAATAAATGACATTGAAAGTTGACAATTGTTTTATTGTTTTATTGTATTAAAAGTTGGGCTCATTGTGACAACCCGCTTGATTAAACAATGATTATTAAACAGAGTTGGAGGCTATGGCATCAACCGAATAGTTTGATTGCACAAATTATGAAGGCAAAATATTATCCGGGTAGTTCTATTTTGGAGGCTTGTGTTGGAAGGCGGCCTTCTTTTGCATGGAGAAGCATACAAAGTTCTTGTGATTTACTTAGTGAATGGTTGATTTGGAGGGTGGGTAATGGTTGTAAAATAAGAATTTGGAAGGATAGGTGGGTCCCAATCCCAACTACTTTCAAAGTCATCTCCCCACCGGCTTTATTAAGCCCGAATGCTACCGCTAGTGAACTTATTGATGCAAACACTAAATGGTGGAACTGTCCTCTATTAGAAGTGTTATTTTCCGAAGAGGAGATAGCAAAGATACAAAAGATCCCGATTAGATGCACCAACCAAGCGGATACTCTTATATGGAGGGGTACCAAGAATGGGGTTTTCTCGGTTAGGAGTGCCTATTACTTGCAAAAGGAAAGGGAAACTTGTGCCATGGCCTCAGGTTCTAATACTAAGATGGGAGGTGCAGTGTGGAAGAGGTTATGAGCTTTGCCCGTGCCTAATGTTGAAAAAAAAAAATTTATGGAGGGCATGTCACAATATTCTCCCGACTAGGGAAAATCTCTATAAACGGAAGATTATCTCGGATCCTCTCTATCCGGTGTGTGGTCTAGAAGTTGAGACGGGGTTCCTTATTTTGTGGCAGTGTACGTTGGCTATGGATGTGTGGTCTATGGGACACGTAATATTTCAAAAAAGATCTTTCACTGGTCCTGATTTTTTGCAAGTGGTGTGCTTTCTGTTTGAAAGGTGTACTCAGGAGGAACTTCGTCAATTTGTTGGTTTGGCACGACGCATTTGGATGAGGAGGAATGACTTTGCTCATGGGGGCACTTTCTCACATCCAAAGTTACTCGTGGAACAACTCATACTTCTATGCAGGAGTTCAGCTTGGCCCAGGATCGAGGTGGGCAGTGTGTGCCTTCTCGTGAGGCACTGCATGCTGTTTGTTGGAAAGCTCCTTCGCCGAGTTGAGTAAAAGCAAATTGGGACGCTGCTTTGGACAAGAAATTGGGCCGCATGGGGCTGGGCGTGGTAATCCGAGATCCTCATGGCAATATGTTGGTGCTGAGGTGTGCTGTACAGAGGGGTTGTTTTGCCCAGGCGGCGGCTGAGGCAAAGGCAATCCTTTTTGCGGTCCAGCTCTGTAGAGAGATGGGTCTAACTACTGTCCACTTCGAAGGGGATGCAAAATCAGTCATTGATTCTATTAACTCGGCGAATGCAGATAGTAGTTGGATGGGGCATGTGATAGAGGATAAAAAAGTGGAGATCCAATCCATCAGTGGCAAATTTCTTTTGTTAGAAGGGAAGGGAACAACGTGGCTCATCTACTTGCTAAGTATGCTGTGAAACATGTTGAGAATAATTCATGGGAATGTATCGCCTTCTGATTGTATTCGTGATGCTTTGTTATTGGAGCAATTTGCTCCGGTTGCTAGATTTCTTAATGAGAAGCTTATATTTCTTCCAAAAAAAAAAAACAATGATTATATATATATATATATTAAAACACATTATGGAAGGAGCAAATCATCGTAATGGCATGGTAATTCCACAGTATTCTATGAACCCATGTATTATCCTGATTGACATTATAAGCAAGTCTCACATTGTAGCGGAAACTAATCAATAGAAGATATATCATGGAAATTTTGATAGGATTTAACAAAAAATCCTAACCGCACGCCGGGGGGGGGGGGGGGGGAAGGGGGGTGGTTGTAAAATTGAAAGATTGATAGTTTTTGAGGATAATTGTAAAAGTGACGACAATTAGGGGGGTTTAAGCGAAGTTTTCCCTACTTATTAAGTAGTGGACTTACCATGTTGTTTTCTTTCCACCCGTGGGACATTTACTTGTTTTGCAGATTTAGCATGTTTGTGCAGAGTGGGTCAATTAGAATCTTTCGTCAGGCTTGAGAACGAGCAAGGAGTCTTATTAGAGATGATTAAGTTTATTTCGGATTGATGTATTTTGTAAGGTTATTTTGATTAATGAGGTTTTGTTGTAATTATGCTCAGAGATGTATTGAAGATTTTTAATGTAGCTCAAATCAGTGTATTTCATTTCCTATTTCGCGTTTCTTTTACTCTAATAGGTGTTTAGGGTAGTTTTTTCCGGTTAACTCCATGTTAGTTACTATGGGAAATTCTGCTTTTAACTCCTAGATTAATTATTTCTATTAATGAATTCTGGTCAGTTATCACTTGAGACTTATTCACGTGGTAAATGAGTTCGTGGGAGGCACACAAAATTTAGTTAAATTCCTGGGACAATTTTTTTCGAGTTTGTTCATGATTTTAGGAAATATACTTTTAAGAATTCAAATCTAACCTTGTCTTGTGATTTGTTAGGTTTAGATTGAGTCTTGGGGTAAATCTTGTAATCTTGTTCATTTTATTTGATTGTAATTGGTTTTGTCACCGAATGACCAAAGTGGAAATTTGTTAGGTTTTTGATTGGCCGATTCGGTGCTCAAAACAAGTGCCTAAATGCAATTTGTGGTTGGGTGGATTTGTAGTTTGAAGTTGAGTTGAAAAATGTTCAAGAAAATCAACAAGCTTCATTTGCAACTTAGTTTGTAGGTGTGTTCGACAAAATGTGAAGGTAGTGTGTATAGTCTATTGGTTCACTCGCAGATGTGTGGAAAAATTGCTATAAAAAAAATGTCTCTTCTTGTTGTTCCTTCACACTTGTTCGAACAGCTTGAAGAAACAGAATGTTTTGTTTGCTAGGATGTTCTTGCATGTCTGGACGGTTTTAAGAAACAATAAGTTTCAAATGGTTTTCAGTTTGGCTGCTTTAGAGTGTAATTTTACAATATTTGATATATCAGTATTCAAATGGTTTAAACTTCATCAACAAAATTATGTGTTGATGTGTGCTTGATTGATATTATATTGTGGTTTGATATCTGATTATTTACAGCTGCATGAACATTGGTTGATTGCACTGGTTCTAAACACCCATTATTCATGGAGGATTTTCCTAGTTGTATTGGTGAGATAGTATTATTTGAACAAAATGTTTGCCATTTATTTTTTATTAAAAAAAGGAAAATGATAAAGGCACAACTTTTCCCTTATGTGGTCATTTTAAAAAAAAAAAAATGCAATAACACCCTATGTGGTCCTTTTTTTATTTGGTATTTTTTTTTTTTAAAAAAAAAATATGGTCTTTTTCTTCATAATAATGACTATTTTTTTTTTTTTTAAAAAAAAATGACTATTTTTATGAAGAAAAATACCATTTTTTATTAAAAAAAATACCAAATAATAATAATAATAATAAAAAAAAACCACATTTGATGATATTGCTTGAAAAGAAAATTTTATTTTTTATTTTGTTTTTTAAAAAAATAAAAAATAAGAAAAAAGTTGGGTTCTGCAGGCTATAAATGAACAAAGCTACCAGTGACCTCGCTCGGGATCGGCTCGATAAAGCTCGGCTCGTGCCCGACTCGATTATTAAATGAGCTGTTCGTGGACACGAAACTATATTCGATTATTAAACGATATATACTCGTATAAAACTCGGCTCGCTCATTTAAAGTTCGTGAACATACTCGTATATGGACTCGACTTGCTTATTAGCACGACTCATATATGTATATATATAACTCATTAAATTGTTTATATATTATAAATAGTATTTATGCTTATATAGTATGTAGCATAAATTCTAAATATATATAGTTAAAATATTAATAATGTAATCTATAACTATTTATAGTTAACTAGTGTATTGTGTGTATTAAACCAAGTTAAGTAATTAGTTAATTGGTTTAGTTATATATAGAGAGAGTTACTTGGTTAATATAAAAAGTTGTCCTCAATTTGTTGGTTTGGAAGTAAAACGTTTTTACTAATATATTATTATTATTATTAAATTTAATTTAATTTGTCTCATTAAGAAGATGAGTCATTTAAGTTTGTCATTTTTTTTAAAAAAAATTTGAATTAATTGATGAGTCATTTAAGTTTGTCATTTTTTTTTAAAAAAATTTGAATTAGTTGAGCCGGCTCGACTCGGCAGGCCTAGTTCACCTACTAGGCGAGCTCGAGCTCAGCTTGCACAAGGAATTTTCCTTGGCGAGCCAAGCCAAGCTTAAATTTTGAAGCTCGAATCTAACTCGAACTCGTGAAATTTTTAAATGAGCCAAGTTTAAATAATCCTGACTCCCTCAAGCTCGGCTCGTTTACGGCCATAGAAGGGAGCATTCAATACAAATAGGGAGCTAAAACAATGGTTGATAGGATCTCATATACATCTTTGGCTCTCGCCAACCCTAAAATCAGGATTCTTTCTTATTGGTAAGTGGTTGCTATCATAGTAACTCAAAAAAGTTGCTTTTAATAAAGTATTACCGCGCACCATTTGTGGAAACTAATTGATATTGCAGTCAAAGTTTTGTATTATTATAAAGAGAAATGCTACATTCTTCTATGGTGTTATCCCGATCTTACGGGGATATTATTATCTCAAAAAACCAAAAAAAATTCACCTATTTATTATAGAAAACAATATTTGCGTAAAATTCATAGAATTTCTCATAACATTTCTCTATTACAAAAGCGTCTTGCTCATTAATCAACTTCCATTATGCTTCAACAAGTTTTCTTTTTCTTCACTATAATCCTTCGCATTCTTTTCCCCTAGATTTAACATTTGTAGTTTCATATCTCAACTTAATCATCAAGAAAGGGTGCCTACAGCTAGCAGCTTTTGAAGTTATTGAAATCATGGAAACAAGAGAATTTATGGAGAGAAGACATTAAATTGGCACTACTTCATAATAATAAAAATAAAGATGACAGTCTTTCACCATTCCACTAGAGAATTTTAAAAATTAATATCAATATATTTATATTATACATAATAGCATATCATATATTATCTCACGTTAGAATAATAAAATTTTGCCATAAACCCTAAACAATTGCTTGGATTTTGACAGAGCATGTGAGCTTATATTCCTGTATTGAGTAATACTTGCTTATATTGAGGAGCTAGCCTAGGGATTTTACAGAAAACCTTCCATGTATTTGATGAAGTTCATTTTCCACCCAAAATTTTCTAAACTCAAACTCTTCATTTGCAAACATTTCAGAAAATTAACCAGATTTAAAAAAAAAAAAAAAAAACCATTTCACAAGACTATCTTCAATCTTAGTCTTGGAAAATCAAAGTCTAAATACAACACTAAATATTTTCATAATAATATAATGAACTTTAATGATATTATTATTTTTTTTCTTCATTATAATGAAAAGAATTACTTACCTAAAGGGGAAAGCAGTTCCTGTTTTTAGGGCCTTGGGCAGCTTAAAAAAAATCAGCTGGCAAGTAAATTTCTTTGGTTTTTTTAATGAAAATGATGAGCAACAAAGGACTATAAATTGCTTCACAAAAGAAAATTAAGTACAAGGATCTCAGAATAGATATTCAAGCAAGTAATTAAGAACAAGATTCAGGTTTTACCTCCCTGCATTTAAAGGAAATTCAAGTCTTATTATAATCAGCTACTCCTTTAAATGCAGGATGATAAAATTAACCCAAATAAATTACACTCTTCATCTCCATACAAGTGACAACTTCCACTGAAATTGAAGTACAAGACATCAATTATAGACCCAGAACTATGATTATTGTAACCTCAAAACAAAAACAGACTAGAATCTATACATTTTCAACACCGTACAACAATCTCCAACTATAATATTGAAGAGACCAAAACAGAAAAAAAAAATTTACACATAAATATCATCATTCTAGTTCATGACAGCAGAAATCAACCTTTAACTATTTTTTTTTTCTTTTATTAGTCCTTATTATTCCAATTCAAGAATTAAATTTTGCTGTTAAAGTCACAAACTTGCTCTTCTAATAATAATAGAGTATATATTTCCCTCAAACGTGTGCACAAATACATGTATCCTGGTGGGTTGGCTCCAAGCCTAGAGTGAAAAGAGCTGAGCTGAACAATATACTTCTTCAAGCACTCACTCGGATGCATGGCTTCATAAATACTACTTCAACAATCTGAAATGAACATTAAATAAACCTACCAAAAATTCTAGGTTAATATCAAGAGTAAAACAAGATAAATAAACAAAGCCCAGTTCATATATAACAGACAAGTAAATGAAAATCACAGATATAATTAAAAAAAAAAAAAACAAAAACAGAAAAAAGAAGCAGATCTAAAAGAGTAGAGGGTGTAGAGCTCCCTTCAATCCAAAAAAGGATCAAACTTGAGGCAACGCAGCTCCTGAGGTATGCAAACCGCAAGCCTATCCAAATACCCTTAAAAATGGAGGATAGGGCTGTGGGATCCATAACTCAGCAGCTCAGTCCACCCAGCAAAACCCTCCATTGGACTTCAAGGAGCTCCACTCCATAAATCTCCACAAACCCTAAAACCAAAAAAACAACAACAAAAAAACCCTACCCAAAGAGAGACTGAAAAGAAGTAGAGAAGAAAAAGAAGAGAGAAAAGAAGCTAAAAGATAAATATACAAAGAAAAAGAAGAAGAAGCAGAGCCACAACATTTATGCCGCTCAAAAAAAAGCAAGAAATGCGACCTTTGGCGTAAAGATGAGGATGAAGTTGATAGGAGGAGGGTATTTTTATAGCGTTTATGGAGATGATTAATTAAATAATGGTGGGGGTCGGCAGGCGCTGTTTTCTTTCTTTTTTTTTTTTTCTTTTTTCTTTTTTCCTTTTCACGAAAAAGTCTCGGGAACCGGCAACTGTTTGTAAGATTCGCTTTTATTTATATGATCATTATCACGTGCCTGCTCTGTACCTCCACCATGCTTACTCACAATTTTGAATTTACCGTTGGTTTGACTCCCTACAGTGCTTCTAACAGGCCGGTTTCACAAATTTCCAACTTTTTTTTTTTTTTTTTTTTTTTTTTTTTTTTTTTAATTTACGATTTTTAAATTCATAAATTTCAATAAATAGTTCATTTTATGTAAAATATTTAAAATAAATTATATTTTAGCATTTAATAAAGAAGTTACTTTCATCCTTAAATGCTAAAATATAATTTATTTTAAACGCATAGGTGAAATAAACGATTGACGTCTCCAAGAGGTAGTTCAATCGATTGTGAACCACGCCCCATGAAGCAGAGTCACTAGTTCAAATCTCTCATTCCCTTATATAGACCTGTCAAAAAAAAAAAGATGAGATAAACGATTGAGATTTATAAATTTGAGAATCTTAAATTTAAAAGAAATTTTAGGGGATCTCAATCCGACACAAACTCGTTTAACCTCAATCCTAATTTTAAAACTACGTGTCGGGTTCGCAAGTCGTGAGTTAAATTGTCAACCCTAAATTGAGTTAAACTTAAAATTTACTTAAGAAAAAAAATAAAAATTTTAAAAATAAATAAATTGTATAAACGTGTTAATCTGCGAACCGGGTTAACCCACCAACCCATTTATGTCAAACTCAAATACAACATATTTATTAAACGATTCAACCCTAACCCTAAAATTACGTGTTGAGTTCACAAGTTACTGGTAAAATTGCCAGCCCTATACACACATGAAGACATTATAATTAACAATTTTGGACGTGATTTGTAAATTTGATACGAACTTAACATGAAATTAAATGGTTAAGGTTAATGAGTTTGGTCTATTTAATTAAATGAGTCGAATTAAAATTTACCTA
The DNA here is from genome assembly GCF_965113065.1 of Corylus avellana. Classification (NCBI taxonomy): domain Eukaryota; kingdom Viridiplantae; phylum Streptophyta; class Magnoliopsida; order Fagales; family Betulaceae; genus Corylus; species Corylus avellana. The sequence continues at coordinate 6,747,754 of NC_142496.1, forward strand.
TAAAATCTTATACATATAGTTTGACACAACCTAAATTGACATATAATATATAATGGTTGAAAATTTTTGACATAATCTATAAATCCGATACAAAACTTTATATAAAATTAAAAAATTAATGTGAAGAGTTTTCTCTTTTAATTAAATAAATTAAATTAAAATTGACGTATACAATTTTATTATCAAATATCAATATTTTCCTCATGATATCATCAGATTCAGACCAACTTGGGAGTAGGTAGTGGACACGTGTCGGTGAAATGGCATGAAAAGTCTGAGATGAAGGAATGGTAGTTAAAGGAGTTAATTTTTTCCTTGATTAGACTTAAAAAAAAAAAAAAAAAATCAAAAACAAAAACAAAAACAAAAGTTGATGTGACATTACAGGCTGGTCGGGGTCCTCTGTCCCAGTGTGCATGTTATCACTGACCCATTTCCACAGAGTGTGTTTTTCACCTTGTTGGTTTTATTTCCGTATAATGAGTTATACTATAATGCCTTTACATCCTAAGCAGATTTCTGCCACGTGGATTCCATTAAAAAACACCTTTATTTTGAGCCATAAAGTTGAGAATAAGATAGGACATTTTCTTAAATAATATTATTCTTTCTGTATATATTTTATGCTAATTGATGTTGAATATTTTAAGTAATTTTTCATATTAATTATTTTAAATAAATAAATAAAAAATAACTTAAAACGCTTCAAATCATTATAATAAATGATTGTAAAAAATAACAAAATATATATATATATATATATATATATATATATACTAGTTCCACCTTTTGTAGTCCTGATTTCCTAGCAAATATAGCAGCCCACAATGTTGTCGTTGCTTATGCAATAGTCGGATCAATGATGTGTTTTCTAGAGTCTATCAACATTACCAATACCTCCCCCTTCATTACCTCTCACAATCACACTGATGCTCATCCTCTCTTTGACTTTCTTCCATGACTAGATCTCAATTTTGATCTTCTCAAAACCCATGTTTGGCACGAACCACTATTGATTCAAATAATTACTACTTTATCTTTGTTCATGCATCCTTGCATTAGCATTTTTAAAGCCCGATGCTTTCCTCACCAATTGAGTAAGATGATTACATAAACTCCCATAAATCACAGAATTCCTTGCTTTCATACTCTATGCATTTCTTGTCGCTGAGCAACTCCACAAGATATGTCTCGTAGCCTCCGCGTTTAAGCCACATAGAGGGTATTACGAATCCTAAACTATCTTCTTTTTGAACAAATTTGTTTTTGTAAGCAATACATTGTTGTACACCTTCCATAAATCTACTTAAACAAATCACACTTTCATCTCACCATTATTCTACTCATCAACCCTTGACACTGTCACATTTGCTTTGAATTGCTAATCAAATTTCTAATTAACTAATTAATCTATGTTTTAAAATGTCGCAAAAGATTAAACATATAAAGTAAAGTAAGAAATTATTTGTAGTATGATTTTCCTTGTTTTTCTTGGACAACTTAAAAATGGTAATTTATAGAGAAGAAAAGGGTTAGTTGACGTGGCAGTGTGTTGTTTGAGCAGAGGAGTGGAGTGATAAAATCTAGAGGTAGATCTCAATGAGTACGGTCTGACAAATTAATCTTACATGTGCTTTCAATTCTTTCCTTTTGGCCTCTTCCTAACTTTGTCCGCACATCTAGCTTTAGGATACGTGGACGGTGCAGATTATCTCCTTTTTTTTTTTTTTTTAGAGCAATTTTTTGGAGGACAAAATTTTTTTCAAATTGAGTCGGAAGAATTTTTTTCAATTTAATATATAAAAGTGACATGTGAGTTGTACATATTTTTTTAATAGTAAGAACAAACTTAAAATAAATTTTATTAAAAGCTCATGTATATCTCACATATTATTAAAAAAAAGAGACATATGTTATTTTTATAAACTAGGTTAAAAAAAAAATTCCAAGAAAAACTGTCATCTTTTGGGTAATAGCTGTAAAAGTTAATCCAACATATTTATTTATTTATTTTAATGAGTAAATAAGGACCGAGTACAATGGATTAAAAAATTGAAAAATAAATGAGCTGCCCAACCTATATATATATATATATATATTCAATTCTTTAAATCTTGATCAAAAACCAAGATGGGCAGCAAAAGGAGGTAAAAGGCGTACAACCCTCCAAAGGTCCTTGAGCCCAATTTAAACCTTTTTTTTTTTTTTAAGAGTACTGGTAATAGTTTCTCTTTTATTTTTCTTAAATTTAGAGAAAAAAAAACTACATTTTACTTCTCTATCAAAATATATTTCACAATAGCTTTCCTTATCTTTCTCTATACTATTAAAATATTATTTCTTTATAAAATATAAGTTCCATATCTACTCTCACATTTTTTACAAAATTTCAACACAATCCTCAATGAAAAACAAAAAGATGAAAGATGAACGAGAAAAAAAAAATGTTTATATTAAAATAATATATAGGGAACCACTTTTAGTTCTCTATACATTTGGAAGCACCGTAACTACCCAAGGGTATTAGTTAAATTTAAGGAAACTAATATAGGTGAGTTTTTGTGATTTTTTTTAAAAAATAATTTTCTTAAATATAAGGAAAGGAATGGACTATAGGGTATTTATTGCTAGTTCTCTAAGCTATATTACAACTCACGAGAGGAGGTTGTTGAATTGATCATAGCCATCCCTTTTTCCCATGTGTGGGTGTGTGGATTTCCACTTGCAAGCAGGGATGGAGGAAGGGGGGGATTGGCAGGGGTCAGGCCCTCCCAAATGACAAATTTTTTTTTTTTTTTTTAAGGAAAAAATAATTTTTTTATGGTTAATTTTTTTTTTTTTTGCTAATGGGCCCCTGCCCATTAAATTTTTTTAGCCATGGCCCCTGCCCAGTCTCAAGGCTGGCTCCGTCTCTGCTTGCACGTGAAGATTATGTGAATTGTCATGCACGGATGATGGTACATGTTTATATATAGACTTGACCTTATGGTTAAAAAAATTTACTTTATTGCTTGGCCTTGAATCTAAGGATTTTTTATTTTTTATTTTTTGACCAATGTACTATTTACGAATGGATCACCACGAAGATCGACTCTTTTTTTCCGTGAACAAAATTCACTCTTTGTTGATAATAGTATTTTCGTCACCATATTGATCGCATGTAGACATGGTTTTGCATAAAGAGAATCGAGTTATAAGATGGCAAGGAGTCCATTAACTAACAATTTGACATCGTTTCTTAGGGATTTCATCAAGTGGGATTAAACATTTGAAAATGGGAAGCAAACCATAATTTATTTTGCTAAACCAAACCATATACAATCTGCATTCAAGGTCAAGAAATCAGCATTTAGTTGGCATTCACTTGGCAGGATGGTGATATGGATTCAAGACACATTTATTCAAAATCTTTTCCTTGCAACATATTTTTGCATGCTAAAACTTTTGATTCGTGTTTTCTTCCTACTCCGACTGTTTTTGTCCTATCTCTAATTGAATGGTTATGTAATAATTTAAATATAAAAAGCCTCAAATTTAAAAAATACGGAGCATTCTTCGTATAAATAATGGACAAGCAAGTGTAAAATCTCTCTTGCCAAGAAAAGAAGTATAAAAAATTCAATGCAGTCGTGGCACAAAAGTCACCTTTTGTGCCCACCACTCAATGAATGACAAATCAGCATATTACAAGTTACAAAATAGTCTTGACTACACCTTATAATACCAACCGCAACATCAAATCAAAAAAACAAAGACCAAACCTTGATGCTGCAACACGCCGTCACCGCCCAACCTTCGAAATTCCCATGCCCAGCCCACCATTGCTCCGGCCGAGGGAATCAAAAAAACCCATTCCTCTACCAATCTCCCTCTATCAATCTCTTAATGACTTTGCTTCCATTCAATCATTCAAATAAACCGTAATTGTTCCCAATTCCTTTACTACGAATTCTTTCCTTGTATTTGACTAGCTGCTTCCATTCAATCATTCAAATAAACGGTAATTGTTCCCAATTCCCTTGCTACGAATTCTTTCCTTGTATTTGACTAGCCACGTGTGATGTCGGCCATTAACACAGAGATGTTTCCAAATATGTACAGAGTTAAAAAAAATTTGTGCTGAAGTAATTACTCAAAGAAGATGCCAACAGTTTTTCTGAGTCCCTCAGCCAGAGCAGCATATCGGATATAACATTTGCCTGGGTGGAGGCTCAGCGGTGTGGAGCAACTTAGGCGTGTCGGCATGGTCGAATTCTAGGCAGTGGGTTGAGCCAGGTGGGCTTGGCTATGCAAGAAGGGATTGACCCTATCATTTCTCTTTTGTTCCCCCTTCCCTTCTCCTTTAATTTTTCTTTTACTCCCTCTTTCTTTTTGTTCATGTTTTGGAAGCCAAATCACAAATCATCCTCTTCACTACCTCAAAATGCTTGTTTCTAACAGCCCTCTTTTGACCTATGTGCTAAGAAACTGTTGGGTCACACCATTTACTTGGCCAATTCCAAAATCTTTTTATGTTTTTTAGGCCACTACTAAACTGTTCCAGGGTCTTTGGTGGGGCCTCCCCCCTCTTTGTGACTTGTTCTTTTTCAGAAAAAAAAAAAAAAAAGATAAAAAGAAAAAGAAAACGAAAAGTTTTGGAAGCCGAGACAAGCTAAAGGCTTTATCATTGAATTATAATATTCAAGAAGTCCAGTAGCTAATTTGATTCACATACTTTGTTTTTAAGAAAAACAGTCGCTGTTTCTTAAGCACAGTTGTCTCTTCATAATTTTGTAAAAGTTATTAATTCACAATAATCAATTTAGAGGGGCCTTGTCTTTTAAGCGGATCAAAAAGCTCCAAATTTAACTAAAAGATTAATCAGATGAGACTGATTCAAAACCATTATTCATAATCATATGAAGCTAAAATAGGGCAATTGGTGAATCAGGTCGAATATCACCCATAAAAAAACCCCCAAAGCAACAATGGCCCGTAAAGCCCCACCCAGAACACATGGGCGTATAAATTAACTGTTAATAAAAACTACTCGCTGTATAATGCAATACCAGATTTCATAGACATGATGAGTTGCATGTGTTGCTGTAAATTAGGACCCCTTAAGGCTGCCATGAAATGCAGCAACATTTATGTCCCACAGTAAGGTTGCCTGTCAAAATATAATCATATGATATCAGAAAAGACTCATCTTTTCCTAATCAGCGTATCTGAATGCCTAACAATCATAAATACCACGTCAAACTGTCAAACATATAAACCAAATCCAAATAAAGTAATTCCATGATAAAGGGATTGTGATAAGTTGTCTCCTTCGTTTACGTGATCCAAGATTTGTGGAAAGAGTTTCCCTAACATTCATCAAAGTCATACAGGGCAGTCTATTAAGCCATTTGATTTGGTTTCACAAACAAATTTCGGGCAGAGAGATAACAATCACAAATAATCATGCACCTTTGATCAAGAGATGACGAATTGAAGGCAACCCTCCCACAAAACAATTTGACAAATTTGTGAAAGAATGAACTGCATAGAACAGAATGCTGACTTAACAGAGTTGGGGTTTCGGAAAAAGAAAAAACATAAATTTGTATTCACAAGGAAAAACAATCAGGAGAAACACTAGCAGAGAGAGAGGAAGAGAGAGATCATATATGGCAATGAAAATGCAGCCAAAGAAGGATAGATAAACAGATTCAAATCGAGAACGCTGGAACAAGTGACAAGCAACCAAGAGTAAGGGGTCAAAAGAAAGTAAACACAGATTAGAAAAATTGCAAATGAAACTATGGTGATTAACATGCAACAGAAGTTGCGATATAACGCCTGGCTATAGAGTGGAACATGTTATGGAACTAAATTGTGCTAAACGTGTTGGTAGAAGGTTTGGCTATAGAGTGGAGCAACAAAGCACAGATACTCCAAAAGCACAGCTGTGTCAATGTCCAATATGTATCGAACATGATATGACTTGGGCATGGCCAGATATGTATCCAATACATTTCGGATAGTTAAAAAATAAATTTCAAATTTCAGACATGGCCCAGATTGATGACGTGTATCAATTAAACTAAAAAAGAAAAAGATCATAAACTAAGTCAGATCCTAAATCTCTTTCATGCTCTTTGTTCCACTTTCTCATCACAGTTGTGCCACCAATGCTCCCCAACAATCTCTCTCACACTCGATCGTGGCCTTGGCTCGTCATGAGGGGCTTTGTTTGGGGTCAAGCACCATCACGCTTGTACGTCAATCAGTTTCTTATTACTTTGTTGGGGGGTAAGGACTAAGGATCTCTATCAACACAGGACAAAAATGGCTTCAGGTGCATAGATGGGCAGAATTAAAAGAGATTTCCTGAATTCAGATTGTGGACTTGCTTTGGCATCCATATTAGTTGACTGCATAGTGGCTCAGCTCCAAAATATCACGGCCCATACAAGTCTAAAGAGGAGCGAAGGACATGCCAGCCCACGATCTGTTTTAAGTCTGTAAAATACAATATGAGCTTGACAGGCTGGTATATTTGACCCAACTATAGGTAGGGTCCATCCTATTTTTCTGATTTGGGATTGAGATGTTCTCACTCTCCCCACATGTGCTTTCAGCCTTTTTGTTTTTTGGTTAACACCATATGGGATATATTTTTGAACCTCAAGTAAATGCCTTTCTAATTTCCATGGTAATAAAACTTGTTACTAGAAGCATCATAAAGTAAGATTGAAAGTCTTACGAGGTAAATTGAGTTTAGTTTACGTCAACAGAGACTTCTCAATTCTCATCTTATTTTTCTTTCACATGCACTTGGAACTTGGAGATATAAATTAGTGTAATACATGAGTTGAGACTTGTTAATTCCTGTCATTTTACAAAGTTTGAATGTGCTTTTTCGGTATCTGTTATTTCGTTTAGCATGTCTTAAAACAGTCTGATGCTTGTTATCTATTTTCTAATCCTAAAATTAACATTAAATACACCTACAAACATTTATTTATCAATTAATCAATTGATCATGTCCTACTTTCACAAGATTTATACTATACCCATACCCGTTGTGTACTTGTGTCTCAGTATCGGTGCATCCCAGGAGTAGAGTCATGGGTCATAACCAAGTAAAATAAGACTCGACTAAAATCCAAAAAAAATTACAGGGTCAATCCCAGATTCCCAATTTCGAGAAGTCATTTCACCATTTCAAAATTTCAATCTCTTCAGAAACAACAAAGTTCAAAATTTTTTACTTGTAATATGTTCATCTCAAACACGTCAAAATAATGCCAAAATCAAATTTCCAGCCTTCAATTCATTAGGCAGTTGGAAGCCAGAAAATCTTTACAAGGCACACAACATAGAAAACTTTTAGCTTGAAAATACCTCAACCACTAAATTTCATTTTACTGAAAATGATGAATGATGACAAGAGAAAACCAACAATGTAATATGAAAGAAGGATGATGAATGAAAGCACTAAAAAGTTCCTCACCTCTTGTGCCAAAATTGTTTAAATACTTGATAAAAGCTTGGTGACCTTTCCCACTGCAACTGTTTTTCCTGTATAACAGAGTAATATCCACGTGACAACCAATACTAACATCATGAACGCCACATGAATACAAGGGCAATATCAGTTTCTCACCTTCAGTACGAAGAGTGAACCTTCCAAGTTGAGGAAAATCTGTGAACGTCTCGATGCATATTAAATTATTCACCTAAGAACCGCAAGTGCACAAGGGATCAATATCAACAAACTATGACAAAGAATCGGAAATTATTTGGCAGTGACTTCGATCAAGAACTGTATAGCCAAAACTAAAGACACTTTACATATCTGGAAGGAATGATAAGGGGATGAGAACACAAAATTCTAACAGAGCCACAAAACTCTATTTGTAAATTACTAGAAAAAATTGTGATATTTGCCAGAGCATGCAGAAAAAGGTTGCAGTTTTCGATTGGAGAATATTTGTAACATTCGAGATGGTTTC